>NC_091577.1:25792994-25797994 GCF_042767895.1 Penaeus vannamei | reverse complement strand
CACGTGGTAAATAAATCATCCCATACCACAGTTTATATCTTTGACTCCCTAAGTAATTTGTAATTCAGTCCATGCCTCTTATAATTCATGCCGCATCCCTGTCCTTGCTCATTCCCCATTCGCCTCCTCTCTATGTATGGTTTAGCGGGCGATTCTATAGACAGTTGTACGTCACTGCGATTTCCTGTTTGGAATGTTATCAGACGGATATGACGTCACTCCTTCGATCACGTGAGGTAAGAGCGATGTTTTTTTTTTCTCCCTTCGTGCTCAGGGTTGTTCTTTTTTATTTTCTTCTCCGTCTATTCGTGTGTTTGTCTCTGTTCGTCTGTCTTATCTATCCCTCTACTTCCTCTGTGTATGTGTACACGTGTGAGTAAACATGTCCTCGCACCCACGCATTCCGGGGCGTCTGGCGAGGCGCTGCTTCCCTGGAAAGCGTCTTCTCGGAAATCTTGGACGGAACAGACCCGGCTGAGACGAACCGAGAATGAAAACGGCAAAAAAGACAATAGTTGTCGGCTGCGTGGATGCTCTCTTTCTCTTTCACTCTCACTCTCTTTCTTTTTTGTCTTCTCTCTTTTTCTCTTTCCCTCCCCCCGTCAGTCTCTCTGCTTCTCTTCTCTGTCTTTTCTCCCACCCCTTCTATTTCTTCCTCTCCCTCCCTCCCTCCCTCCCTCTCTCTGATAAAGCCATTTTTGAAGGATGAATCCAAACTTTTACCGGGCCTAAAGACGTTGCGAAATTATCGTTGCGCGCCTTTGTCTTCCCCACAAGGCCCGGCCCGTGGCTACAGCGTATTCAAAGGTCAGCAAACTGGGTCGCCCCTGACCATACACGGACTTTTAATCACGCAACGCTTTCGCTATCCCCCGGGAACTGGTCACGGAAATGGCGGCGATACATCAACGCGTTCTTCGCTCGGAGAGCATTCAGCTTTTACGACGCAAGTCAAGAAGTTTTTCCTTCGGTAAAATGCCTTTTGGAAGGCCACTGGAAGAAAAGGAACAAGAAGGAATCGAAAGAAGGGACCACCGTGACGGCAACATCCCCCAACACACGACTGACACACGCTGTTCATTTGCGACTTTTTTCCCGGGACAACGAGGCCGAGCGGGGCGGCGGCGGCGGCCATCCTTCGCTCGCCCTCTCCTCCGCTCTCCGCTCCTCTCGCCCTCTTCCTCGCGGCCTTTTCGACTCTCCGTTTTTTCGCATTTTTAGTGTTTTTATTTTTAGGTTTTATTTGTTTCTTTGTTTTTCTTCCTCGTGTTCGACTTCCACTTCCGCCTGTTTCTCATGTCCTTTCGCCTCTCTTCGCTTTTCCCTTCTTCCGTGTTTTCTTTTGTCTTTGTGTTTATTTCGCGTAATGTTTAATTTATCCTCCTCTCGTTCGGGCCGCGTTCGAAGTGTTCGCTCGCCTCTGCTTTTCTGCTTTCTCATCTACCCCTCTGTCTGGCCATGACAGACTCGAGCAAAAAAAGAAATGATAGAAAAAAGAGTAAATAAAAATAGAAAACGTCTGGAAGTCGGGAATGAGTCAACCGCCGAATAAAAGAAAGAAAAAAAACAGAAAAAAAGGAAAAAGAAAGAAAAAAACGCCGGGACTGCGAATCCTCGAGCCTTTCTTTAATTCTGGTTTATTTGCTTCAAACAATGCCGCATTTTCTACATCCGAAGACATGCCTAGTATGCTAATGGCGACTCAAAAGGCTTATAAAGAAGGCTACTGTGGGCGGAGAGGGGAGAGGGGGAGAGAGGGAGGGGAGGAAAGGAGGGAGAGGGGGAGAGAGGGGATGGGAATAGGGAAGGGGAGGGGAGAGGGGGAGAGAGGAAGGGGAGGGGAGGGGAGGGGAGAGGGGGAGAGAGGGAGGGGAGGGGGGGAGAGGGGAAGATAGGGGAGGGGAGAGGGGGAGAGAGGAGACAGGGGAGGGGAGAAGAGGAGAGAGGGGAGAGGAGAGAAGAGGGGGAGAAGAAGAGAAGGGGGGGAGGGGAGGAGAACCTAACCTTCTGTGGTTTAAAACGCCTGCTCCCTCTCCTCTCCCCCCCTCCCTCCTGCCGTCATTGTACAGTAGGAGTCCGACATCAATAATGACGCCACGCCATAATTCACGGTGAAAACGCCGGTGAATTCGACGCAGCTACAAGTAAGTATCTGGCGATTTATTACGGGCGATCGAGGAAGCCACAGCGAGTCGCTGCTTATGGCCGACATTATTCCTCGCGCGACGTCGCTCCCTCACGCCCGCGGGAGAACCAAGGCTGGACAACTGGCTAAAGCAAGGCTGAAATTTGGATGAACAAAGGCTGAGCAACTGGATAAAGCAAGACTGAACACTCGTGGATGAGCCAAGGCTACAAAATGTAATATATATATATATATATATATATATATATATATATATATATATATATATATATATATATATATATACATATACAATCTGGACGCGTTTAAAACCGTCAAAGTCTACCTAATAAGGCGAAATATCTATCCTTTGGCATCGAGAATGTCATGGTCATAAACAGCCCACCTAGGATCACAATGCCGTCGCTGGTTGCAAATTACTCGCATAATACCAATGAAAAGTGTTAACATCAGCGATCAACTTTGCAACGGCAGCCTGAAATCCTCAACACACTTTATCGCCAACACGACCTCACATCATAAAAAGATTAACACAGTCATACATACATGCACAGAATATTTCTCTTTACTTAAAAAGTATGGATGTTTATGCCCATGTGTGTGTGTGTGTGTGTGTGTGTGTGTGTGTGTGTGTGTGTGTGTGTGTGTGTGTGTGTGTGTGTGTGTGTGTGTGTGTGTGTGTGTGTGTGTGTCCGTCTGATCGTGCGCGTCTGTATCACACACACAAAGCAAACCCTAAAATTACATTTCACCCTCATCCTCTTTATCCCACATTATTGACCAGACTATAATCAAGTTCTGAATAAACCAGACAGAAAAAAACGGACTTGTATATTTTTTTAATCTCCAATTTACAAGGCAGCGATCCAGGCCCTTTGTGTCTGCCGGATTTAAAGGGAGGGAGAGGAGCGGGGAGCGAAGAATGGGCGAAGAAGGGGGTGAGGGAGGGTGAGAGGGAATAAAATGGAGAACAAATAAGAACCAACAGAGAGAATAGAGGAACGTAAGAAATGGATACGAGGATGCAATGAAAGAACAAGGGAAAGGCAAAAAGGAGAGAAAGAAGGAGAGAAATTCAAAAGAATATGGAAGAGCGTCAAAGAATAAAGAATGGAGGATTGAAAAGAGGAAAAGGGGCAGAAAGGGAAGCGGGTAGGGGGCGGGGTTAAGGGTCACGTGTTGTTGACAAAAGACGGAGGCCGAGCGCGACCACCCGCGCCAAACATGCGCATTTTTCTTCTTCTTCTTTTTTTACCTCTTTTAAGACATTCCTCGCTCTTTAAATGGCTCATCAGCCTTTTTCTCGGAGGAGTTTCAGTTTCTTAACATGAGGTTTTACATTACGACTTGAATATCTTAAAAGATTAACCCTAATTTTAAATTCTGCTTAAGTATTCGTGTTCTCAAGGCAAGGGCTTCGTTGCGGCCGTGAGGACAGGTGCGTTCACATCCATGTTGGAGATTATGAACGCAAATAAGTAAATCCCAACTGCATTTTTGTGGTGACCTTCCACTTCCATTAACAGAAGCACACGACAGTCGCAATTCTTACAAAAAATAAATAATAAATTAATAAAATAAAAATAAACAAATAAACAAAATAAAAATTAATAAATAAACAAAATAAAGATGAATAAATGAACAAAATCAAAATGAACAAATAAATACCTGTGGAAACAAATACATGTATCATTCTCTTTTCCTCCTGTTCGTTCCGCATCTTTATTCCAAAATTTCCAAATGGCCATCGGCGCGGCACTTCAAACAGACCCGCGTACCTCAAAAAGAGCAAATTGTTTCAAATAATTTCACATTGGCTAAAAGACCCCGCGCATGAATTGCATAAATCGCTGCAAAATGGCCACAACAAAAACTCCCCAATAAACAATCCAAGAACAGTCCCTCTGCCCGCTAATAACGACACAAAAGAGGAGGGAAGGAGGATAGGGAGGGGGAAGGAGGATAGGAAGGGGGAAGGAACCGGGAAGGGATGGTGAGGGAGTGAGGACAGGGAGGGGAAGGAGGAAGGGATTGAGGAAAAGGCAGGGCAAAAGCTAGGGAAAAGGGAAGCGGAGGGGCAAAGGGAAAGGGAAAGGGAAAGGGAAGAGGTAGAGGAGGGACAAGGGGAAAGGAAAGAGGCGGTAGCATCAGACGGTAAAGAATAAAAAAAAAAAGGGAAGGGGAGGTATGGGGTCAGGAGGAAAAAGAGAGAGAAGGGGAAAGGGAGGAGGTGGGTGAGGAAGAAGACCAAGAAGGGAAGGGAAAAGGAGGAAGAGAGTGGGCACGTGATAAAGTATGAGGGAGACAAGAGAAGGAAGAAGAAGAGAACAGCAGCAAAAGGCATAGAAGAGGAAGAGGAAGAGGCTCAGGAGTATCGAAACCTTAGAGTAGGTCTTCTAAGAAGGGAAAACAAGGTTCCGAGTGCACGATCAAAAAAACATATCCTGTCGGTGATTTACAGCCGTCCCTCGTAACATGTTATTTATCCCTTCTCTCCTTCTTCCTCCCTTCCTTCCTCCTCTTTTTTCTCTGTCTTCCTCCCTCCCCTTATTTACAATCCCATGCTGCGATAGCGTAACCGCAAGAAGCAGCCGTTTGGAGACAACTATCAACTATGTTAATGGCTTGTAAAATTGTTTGTGTGAGGACGTGCTCTTGTTCGCGGCTGCAAAGGTTGACGGATCTGGTGCAATTTCCTCCTGCAGGGGAAAAAGGGACGTGATGTCACCTCTCTCCCTCTCGCCCTCTCTCGCTTCTCTCTTTTTGCGTCGGGTAATGAGTCAGAGGGAAAGAACTGGGCTCTTTCTTGCGCGTATTTTGTTATCATCATTTTCGTTATTTTCTTGTAATTCTC
>NC_091577.1:25782994-25787994 GCF_042767895.1 Penaeus vannamei | reverse complement strand
CTTTTTTTATCAGTATCGTCATCGAGTCCGTAACACAAAAATAAATAAATAAATAAGATAATAGAAAAAGCAAAATTTCAAAAGCACGTTACACCACCTACCCATTCTTCCCAGAAACATCTCAACTTCACAAACCCCACATGCCAAAACCTCACCGCCACGACCACCCTACATCGCACTCACCATACACAGCACAATCGCCTCCTAGCCCCCGCCACCACACCGCTGACCTTTGTCCCGTGTGATGACGATAATTGTTCTCGAGTTTACAATGCCAAATTACCAGAAAGGTACGTCCGATTCCTACCCCTGGGACTGCGGCCATGGCTTGAGCTTCGTCTCTGCGGTCTTCTAGACCTAACTGTTTCCGAATCGTATCATTTCGTATCTGGCAGCGGTTTGGGCTTAGTGGTTGTCCAAAGAACGAATGGGTTTTCTTCTCGGGGGAAACGAAAATGATAAAATAAAAAGAAATGGGGGCAGAGGAACGAAAAAAAAGATGACTGACGAAGAAAAAACAACCAAAAACAAGGAATGGAAGGATAGAATAATGAATAAAACGATGTCGAGTAAAAGAAGAAAGCAGAAAGAAGGAAGAATGGGAGGAAGAAGACACTCTAAATCCACCACAAAACGGCAAAACCAAAAGCGAAATTACGGCCAAATTATCCTCATTATCCCCATCCTTTCTTCAGATGGAAGATGCGGGAAAGGGGACAGGATCGGCACAACCTTCCGCGGACTTCTGATTAGTTGTTTGCCTCCTTCATTGCCGAAGACGCCATCTCGCGGCCAAAGTTCAAACCACAGTCCTAACCCAACTATTTTGTTTGTTTCGTTCTCCGGTCTCGGGAGCGACTTGTCCCAGATGCATTACGTATTCATTTATTCATTTATATATCTATTTTATGAGGCTATTTACTTTTTTTTCTAAATTCAAACTACAATACCTTAAAACCGTAGTTTAGTTATAGCAGAAATTAAACCCAAAAAATAATGCGTTAGTTTGCGTGAAGTAATGTTGATAAAATGAAGTAATGATGTCAACACTTGACGTCACTCCTGGAGATATTTCTTATCGCATCTAATAGCAACAATAGCTTGCAAATATCGCATGACCTTTACATCCTGAAAGCAACATAATTTCTATCATAATGACGAAGAAATTTAAAGAATGTGATGACGGTCTGGCTGCACACTCATGCTCAATATGCAATTCGCTTTTCTCTCTCTCTCTCTCTCTCTCTCCTTTTTTATGCCCATGGAATCGTCTGTTGAAAATTTGCTAGCTTGAGAAGTCTTCTGTTGTTACTGTTGTTGTTTTCCTTACGCAGGATGTCTGACTATCGCACTGTGAGCATCGATTTGTATCCTCTTTCTCTCCTACCCCCTCTCTCTCCCTAATCCCTTTAAGATGTATTTTTTGTCTCAATAAACGTGTTAAAGTTTAAAAAGTCTCTCTCTCTCCCTCGCTCTTTCTTTCTCCCACTCCCTCTTTCTCTCTTTCTCCTTCTCTCTCTCTTTCTCCCTCTCTCCCCCCTCTTCCTCTCCTTACACATATATGTAAACACATATTTATAAACACACACTTTATCTTCGGCGCGGAGGTCAGTGTCAGGGTCGCGGTCCTTCCCACCGGTCCTCGCATCCTCCCGATCCGGAAGTGACCTGGAGGTTTCATTTGCATCCTGGCGGCTGATGGATGAGCTGGTGGCGTGGCATTGCAGCGCTGACGTCGAGAATGGAGCTGGCGAGGCGGCAGGATGAGGATGCTGACACCTGACAACCTGTTGCTGACAACTGGTCACAAGCGGCCGTCTTCTGCGCCGCGGTCCAGGGCTCCTAAAGGCTCCTTTCGCAAAATGATAATCTTCCCGATTAATCTTCCCTTGCTTGTGCCGCCATCATCCTCTCTCTCTCTTCTCCTTCCTTCTTGGGCTCCTCTTATCTGCTCATTTAAATCCGCTTTCACTTTCCTTTGTCTTCTCGTCTGTGGCGCCGGTCATCTCAAACGCAAATGCAGTCTCATTTGCATTTACTTCTTAATTAAAAAATAAATGACAGGCTGAGGTAAACAAAAAAAAATATGTTGCTTGATAATTGGTGGGTTGCGGATGAAGAGGCTGCTGGTGGGGGGCATAAAGTAGGGGAGGGGTGGGCATCTGGGCACGCGGTGTGGGTGGGTTGCGGTGCCCGGGAGGTCAAGAACAATTCAATTTCCTAGCTGTACTTTTGAAGGAGTACTCCCTCCCCCCTCTCTCTCCCTCCCCTCGAAAGTCCCCTCGCCCCTTTAACAAACACAATAACCAACACACGAACGCAGACACTCCACGAGCTATTACCCCGCCCAGTCTACCGGGAGGAGCCCACGCGTGCCATACTAAACCCGAGACGGCGGAGCGGGCGCGCCACGGTACGAAACCCGAATGGATCCCGAATGGATCCCGCGGCTGTAAAAGGGGCGGCGGGGGGCGCACAAGGACACACAAGCGGCCTATAAACGTCCCGTTAAAAGTGAAGACATCTCGCGGGTGCATCCAGCCGCGACAGAACCCTCTCCGCCGACTGTCCCCGGAGCTCGGCTGTCTCTTCAACTTATCTCCGGACTCAATCTCTCAACCGAAGACGATGTTGCGCGTCCGTTTAAAAGGACGGTCATGGGAACTTAATTGGCACCGAATGATATTTGGTTCGCTGGTGGTCGGCCGTTCTACCCGTCGGCCGCTTCATAAACAATGGGACCAGCGCGAAGTTACGCCAACTTCGGAAAGAAAACGAGAAAAGAAAATGCCGCAGCATGACGGTCACTCTTGCAAGGCCGATCAAAGACGGCACTTCAGATCGCGGGGAATTTTCGAAGCCAATTGCCGGGATGAAGTTATAGCATCCGGCCGTGTGAAAGAGACAGAGAGAGAGAGAAAAAAAAACAAGAATGGCGGTGAGAAAAAGTGGACACGGACATAGAACGAAGGAGATGGAAAGAGGAGGGAAGAAATAAAGCAGGAGTGGAGGGGAGGGGAGAAGGAAGGAATCAGGAAAATGAAGTGGTAGAAAAGTGTAAAGGAGGGGAAGAAAGATAGGGAAAGAAGGGGGAAGGGAGGACGGAAGGGGAGGGGGCGGGGGCGGGGGAGGGGGAGAGGGAGAGGGAGAAGGAGGGGGAGAGGGAGTGGGAGGGGGAGAGGGAGAGGGAGAGGGAGAGGGAAGAGGTAGAGGAAGAGGAAGAGGAAGAGAGAGAGAGAGAGAGAGAGAGAGAGAGAGAGAGAGAGAGAGAGAGAGACAGAGAGAGAGAGAGAGAGAGAGAGAGAGAGAGAGAGAGAGAGAGAGAGAGAGAGAGAGAGAGAGAGAGAGAGAGAGAGAAAGAGAGAGAAAGAACAGGGTAGAAGATAGGAGAGAAGGCAGTGGGAAGAGAATGAGAAAAAAATACGACGAAAAGAATAAAGAAAAAAAAAGAAAAGAAAAGAAAAACCCAAGAAGCTGAAGAGGATAAGAGGGAGGGGGTGGGGTGGGGGCAGAGGGGGGATGGTGATAGTTCAAAGGCTTTATGTGACTTTGGGAATCCCGCTGCTGGGCCCTCAAAGGGTTAATTAAAAGCGGGATCTATTAGGCTTGACATTCAGGGCCTTGTGCTTCTGAATGGTGCCTCGCGTCCTGATTGGAGGTCCGGGTTGCGCTCTCCCTCTCTCTTTCTCTGTTTCTCACTCTGTCTCTCTCTCTCTCACCTTCTCTCTCTCTGTCTGTCTGTCTGTCTGTCTGTCTGTCTGTCTGTCTGTCTGTCTGTCTGTCTGTCTGTCTGTCTCTCTCTCTCTCTCCGTCCGTCTGCTTGCCCGTCTGCTTGCACTCAAACACCAAACAAGCAAGAATGCACGCATGCATGCACAAACAGCCATGCATATGCGCGTACTGAAAATCGATAGACATAATAGATGTTAGGATACCGCTAATGATGTTGGGAAACTCACTGATTGGCAACAAAGGACGCATTGATTGGCTGATAAAATCACGGTAACGTCTTTGCACGCACCTGATTGGCCGACACGACGCTCGGCATGACGTAAACTGCAGTTTATTAGCCACCGACGGACCACGTGGAAAGCCTCCTCGGGGGGAGATGGGGGGTGGGGGAGCCATAAGGACAGGGCCGTCGACGCGACCCGCGAATCGAACAAAATAGAACAATCGTCTGAGGCTTGCTGTGCAGATTATATATATATATACACACATACACATATGTACACATATACACACACACACACATGTATATGTATGTATGTATATAAATAAACATACATACATACATACATAAATATACATATATATATAATATATATATATATATATATATATATATATATATATATATATATATTCATAAATAACACACACACACACATACAAACAGCCACAGGCAGCCTGACCAGCAGAAGCGGCTGTCGCAGCGGAAGGATGCCCCGTCGATCGATGGTCGCCGGCCAGGGCTGGGTACAAGACGTGGCTCCTGGGCCGCTATCTGTATCCTTCGCTCTCGGTCCTCATGTGCATACGTCGCCCACGTCTGTCTGTCTGCCTTTGTGTCTTTGTCTCTGTCTGTCTATCCTTATGCGTCTGTCTATTTGTCTTGCTTTGTCTCTGCCCGCCTCTGTATGCGTCTCAGGGTCGGTCTGTGTGTGTGTGTAAGTGTGTGTGTGTGTGTGTAAGTGTGTGTGTGTGTGTGTGTGTGTGTAAGTGTGTGTGTGTGTGTGTGTGTGTGTGTGTGTGTGTGTGTGTGTGTGTGTGTGTGTGTGTGTGTGTGTGTGTGTGTGTGTGTGTGTGTGTGTGTGTGTGTGTGTGTGTGTGTGTGTGTGTGTGCATGCGTATGTATGTGCGTGTGTGTGTGTGTGTGTCTGTCTGTGTGCCTCCGTTCACACTGCCCGTTTTTTCTGGCCATTCGCAAAAAATGAGTGTATTTAATTCCAGTTTCTTTGTTGGTCTAGAAAAAGTGGCACCTCATTTCATGGTTTTAC
>NC_091577.1:25767994-25770494 GCF_042767895.1 Penaeus vannamei | reverse complement strand
AATAAAGGAGAAGGAGACAAAAGAAGAAGTGGAGGGTAAAAGGGATAATAAACAAAAGACACGCCACCGCCTCCCTCGCCCGGGCGCCGTGACGAAGGAACCCCGTTAGGGCGAAGGGCGCCGTTGGGAGCCACACGTGCGAGGCTGCAGGGAAAGGCACCGCTGAGGGCGTGCGGGCGCCGAGGTCCTTCTTTATGATCCTTCTTCTTCTTCTTCTAACCTTATCTCCATTTCTTCTACTTCTCCTTCTCCCATCTTTTCCTTTCCTCTCTCCTCGTCTTCCCCTCTTTTTCTTTCCTCTCTCCTTTCCTTCCCCTTTTCCACTCTCCATCCTTTCTTTTCTCCCCACTTCCCCACTCACCTTTACTCTCTTCATTTCTCTCCTGCTCCACATATTCCATCAATCCTCGAGGGCCGAAATTACGTCTTCCCGGAATGAAGACGTTTTGCCAAGGTGCTCGGAGGTATTTCCTTGCCCCCCCCCTCTCCTCCCACCCTTCCCCCGGACCCCTATGCGCAGCCCCCTCCCCCTACCTCCCCAGATCCTTCGAAGTGTGACTCCTTCCTGCAGGATCTTGGAAGGAGCGGATCGCTAAGGTTGAGGAGTTGGGGTTTTGTCTCGTCGCATCCGCTCCCCCCCCCAACCACACTACCTCACCCTCCCACCCCCGCCCCCAGTATATATTCCTCTCCTTCCCTTGTCCTTCTCCCCAACCCCACGTTATTCTTCTATCCTTCCCCCTCCCTCTAAGTCTTCGGCCCTCTCCTAGCCTCATCCTCGCTTCCTTGCCTCATCTCCCTCCCTCCCTCCCTCCCTCCCTCCCGACTCAAGTCTTTCCCTCACTTGGTTCCTTCACCCTTTAACCCCACCCCTCGCCCTCTGAGTTTTCCCTCCTTTCTTTTCCTCATTTTCTATTTTCCCTCACTTCACCTCGTATCTCATTTTATATTTCTTCTTACTTCCTTCTCCTAGATTTTCCACATTTTCTATTTCCTATTTTCTCCCATCCTATCTCATTATTGTTTTCCATTTCCTTCTCTCTCTTCCTCATTTTCTATTTATAATACTTCCCCCTCCTCTCTCTTCCTCATTTTCTATTTCTCTTCATTTCCCCCTCCAATCTCTTCCTCAATGTCTATCCCTCGTTCCCATCTTTCTTATTTTCCACTTGCCCTTCCTCCCTTTCCCTCATTTTCTTTTTTTTTCTTCGTCGAAATCTTTTGCACTAAAAAGTATACTATCCTACCACCATTGTACTATGAACTAATATATAACTAACCATTTATACTAGTTCTTGTCTTAAACCTATTTTTGTTTTATGATAATTTTGTTACATTTGTTATTATCAATATTTTCTAAGTGATTATTACTATCACTAACTCCTGATTTTTAGTATTTCATTTGTTTATCTTAGTCTGAGTGAGTGATTGAAAAAGAGAGAGAGAGAGAGAGAGAGAGAGAGAGAGAGAGAGAGAGAGAGAGAGAGAGAGAGAGAGAGAGAGAGAGAGAGAGAGAGAGAGAGACGAGAGAAAAAACGAGAGAGAGAGACGAGAGAAAAACGAGAGAGAGAGAGAGAGAGAGATAGAGAGAGAGAGAGAGAGAGAGAGAGAGAGAGAGAGAGAGAGAGAGAGAGAGAGAGAGAGAGAGAGAGAGAGACGAAACCAAAATACGTGTCATAAAGAAAACAACAGCAACAACAAACACTCAAACACATCCAAAATATCAGAAAATAAAATAAATACACAAATAAATAATAAAATAAAATAAGATGAAAAAAGGAATAAAAATACATATCTTTATAAAACACGAGTTGAGCCTCTTCTCTCCCCCTCCCCCTCCCTCCTTCCTCCCTCCCTCCCTCCCTCCCTCCCTCCCTCCCTCATGAAAACCCGCCATGAGCTAGCAGTCTCTTCCCCCCCCCCTCCCCCCCCACGAACGCAACACCGGGGCCGCATTTAATAACTCTGCTTAATGAGTCCGAAAACCCAGAGGAGGGGAAAAATGAGGCACAAGACTATATTATCTTGCGAGAGAGAGAGGATAGAGGGGGGAAGGGGGGGCGGGGGTAGAGTCGGGAGAGGAAGATATGGAAAGGAAATATAGTAGAGGCAGGAGGAAGAGTAGGAAAAAATAAAAAGGAGGAGGAAGGAAGAGGAAAAGGTGGAGGAAGAGGAAGGAAGAGGGAACGGAGGAAGAGGAGGAAGGAAGAGGAAACGGAGGAGGAAGAGGAAGAGGGTGAGAAAGAAGAACAACAAAGATGAGGAAAAAAGAGAGAGATGAGCAGGTTCCAGAAAGCCCGGATAAAGTAGAAAATCCGGAGAAAGAGAAGTGAATCCGACCCCAAAGGAAAAGACACGAAAAAAGGGAAAGATACGAAGAGAGAAAGACAGAAGAAAACAAGGAGACAAGCGAGCCAAGCGAGCCCGAGGGAAAGGAGAAAGGGATAAAAGGGACAAAGGCAACGTGTGTAATAAGGATTTACGGTAAACCCAAAACAAG
>NC_091577.1:25742994-25762994 GCF_042767895.1 Penaeus vannamei | reverse complement strand
TTGGGAGCCACACGCAGACACTGCAGGGAAAGGCACCGCTGAGGGCGTGCGGGCGCCGAGGTCCTTCTTTATGATCCTTCTTCTTCTTCTTCTAACCTTATCTCCATTTCTTCTACTTCTCCTTCTAACCTTATCTCCCTTTCTTCTACTTCTCCTTCTCCCATCTTTTCCTTTCCTCTCTCCTCGTGTTCCCCTCATCTATCCTCCCTCTCTTTCCCTCTTTTTCTTTCCTCTTTCCTTTCCTTCCCCTTTTCCACTCTCCCTCCCTTCTTTTCTCCCCTCTTCCCCTCTCCCCTTTCCTCTCTTCATTTCTCTCCTCCTCCACCTATTCCATCAATCCTCGAGGGCCGAAATTACGTCTTCCCGGAATGAAGACGTTTTGCCAAGGTGCTCGGAGGTATTTCCTTTATCAAGTCATGTTTTTCTTCGTTTTTTTTTTTGTCTTTTTTCTTCTTCTTTTTCCTAACTTCTATAATCATCTCTTTTCGGAGAGACTGGAAGATGAGGATGAAGCAGAGAGATGAGAGAAACTCGCCAATTTATTATTCAGTCCAACCCCCTAACTAAACGCACAGAGGTCGGAAAAAAATACAAAACGAGTTCTACAATAAGGCAAAAAAGCAAGATCCCACGGTGTGAGAAGGTCTAGTTAAGGTACCGTCGTAACCCCCCCCCCTCCTCCTCCTCCTGCTACCCCAACCCCACTGACCCCACGGCACCACCACCCTCCTCCTCCTGCTACCCCCACTGACTTCCCCGGCCACCCCTATGCGCAGCCCCCCTCCCCCTACCTCCCAGACTAGCAGACTCCTTCCTGCAGGATCTTGAAGGAGCGGATCGCTAAGGTTGCTGGAGGAGTTGTGGCTTTGTTCCCGTCGCATCCGCCCCCCCCAAATTACACACTACCCTCACCCCTCCACCCCCGCCCCCAGTATATTCCTTCCCTTGTCCTTCTCCCAACCCTATCGTTATTCTTCTATCCTTCCCTCCCTTAAGCCCTGGACCCTCTCCTAACCTCATCCTCGCTTCCCTGTCTTCATCTCCCTCCCTCCTCCTCCCTCCTCCCTCCCTCCCTCCTGACTCAGTCTTTTCCCTCTCACTTGGTTCCTTTCACCCTTAACCCCACCCTCGCCCTCTGAGTTTTTTTTCTCATTTTCATTTTCTCATTTTTACCTCTTATCTCATTTTTATTTCTTCTTATTTCCTTCTCCTAGATTTTCCACATTTTCTATTTCCCCTATTTTTCCCATTCTATCTCATTATTGTTTTCCATTTCCCCTTCTCTCTCTTCCTCATTTTCTATTTATAATACTTCCTTCTCTCATTTTCTATTTCTTTCATTTCCCCTCCAATCTCTTCCTCAATGTCTATCCCTCGTTCCCATCTTTCTTATTTTCCACTTGCCCTTCCTCCCTTTCCCTCATTTTCTTTTTTTTTCTTCGTCGAAATCTTTTGCACTAAAAAGTATACTATCCTACCACCATTGTACTATGAACTAATATATAACTAACCATTTATACTAGTTCTTGTCTTAAACCTATATTTTGTTTATGATACATTTGTTATGATTGTTGAACATCAATATTTTCCAGTGGATTAGATATCACTAACTCCTGATTTTTAGTATTTTACTGTTTATCTAGTCTGAGTGAGTGATTGAAAAAGAGAGAGAGAGAGAGAGAGAGAGAGAGAGAGAGAGAGAGAGAGAGAGAGAGAGAGAGAGAGAGAGAGAGAGAGAGAGAGAGAGAGAGAGAGAGAGAGAGAGAGAGACGAAACTAAAATACGTGTCATAAAGAAAACAACAGCAAATAACAAACACTCAAACAGATCCAAAATATCTAAAAATAAAATAAATACACAAATAAATGATAAAATAAAATAAAAATGAAAAAATAAAGAAAAGAATATTTTTCTGAAAACACGAGTTGAGCCTCTTCCACCCTCCCTCCCACCCTCCCCCCCACCCCTCCCTCCCCATGAAAACCTGCCATGAGCTAGCAGTCTCTTCCCCTCCCTCAATGAACGCAAAGAAACACTGTGTGGGCCGTATTTAATTACTCTGCTTAATGAGTCCGAAAACCCAGAGGAGGGAAAAAATGAGGCACAAGACTATATTATCTTGCGAGAGAGAGAGGATGGAGGGGGGTAGGGGGGGGTACAGTCGGGAGAGGAAGATATGGAAAGGAAATATAGTAGAGGCAGGAGGAAGAGTAGGAAAAATTAAAAAGGAGGAGGAAGGAAGTGGAAAAGGAGGAGGAGGAGGAAGGAAGAGGGAACGGAGGAGGAGGAGGAAGGAAGAGGAAACGGAGGAGGAAGAGGAAGAGGGTGAGAAAGAAGAACAAAGATGAGGAAAAAAGAGAGAGATGAGCAGGTTCCAGAAAGCCCGAATAAAGTAGAAAATCCGGAGAAAGAGAAGTGAATCCGACCCCAAAGGAAAAGACACGAAAAAAGGAAAAGATACGAAGAGAGAAAGACAGAAGAAAACAAGGAGACAAGCGAGCCCAAGGGAAAGGAGAAAGGGATAAAAGGGACAAAGGCAACGTGTGTAATAAGGATTTACGGTAAACCCAAAACAAGCGAACGAGGAAAAGATAGGAAGATAATGGAAGCCACGAAAGAGAAGGATAAAGAGGGATTATAGTGAAAACTGGGGAAACAGTAGAAGGATGAAAAGAGGGAAGAGGAGAGTGAAAAAAGGAGGAAGGGAAGGAGAGAGGGAAGGAGAGAGGCAGAGTTAGAGATTGGAAGAGAGAAAAACAGAGAGGGGGAGAGGGAGAGGGAAGGAGAGAGGGTGGATGAGATTGAAGAGAGAAAAGAGAGAGAGGGAGAGGGAGAGGAGAGGGAGAGGGAGGGAGAGAGAGAGAGAGAGAGAGAGAGAGAGAGAGAGAGAGAGAGAGAGAGAGAGAGAGAGAGAGAGAGAGAGAGAGAGAGAGAGAGAGAGAGAGAGAGAGAGAGAGAAAAGTATACGAGAATAAAAAAGAGCCAAGAAAATATGCGAGGGGAAATAAAATAACCAACACATAGACAAAAAAAAAAATAGAAACGAGAAACAAAAGACACACACAAAAAAACGTACAGATCAAATTAATAAATAAACACCAAAAAAACGAGAGAAAAAAACCGAAGGCAGAAACAGGTTACGAGTAATGATAAATACTGAAACTGATACTAAACGTCGAGACAGATTACCATTTGACATAATATAAATGAGTCCTGGACCTTATTTGCTAAACCACTCACATAGATACAGGATAGTATGGGGTATTATATAGATAGCAGAAGGGACGTGACTACTGGCACGGACACGGACTTTTGCATAATGAGGGGAGTTTAAGGACAGGAGGCTGGAGGCGGCGATGCACAATGGACACCACCGCTATATAATGTTCATGTCACCCCATCCCCCCTCTATCCCCCCTTTTATCTTCTTTCTTCTTTACCCCCGTCCCTCCTTTCTTTCTTATCTCTTTCTCTTCTCCTTAGCCTCCCACTTGCAGTTTTTAGCTCCTCTCCTCTCATTCTGTTCCTCCCCTTCTAATCCTTACTGCCTCTCCGACAACTCCTCCTACTCCTCTGGCTTTTCCTTTTCCCCTCCCCCTCTCCTCCTCACTACATCTCCCTCCTCCTTCCGCTTTCCTCCTTCCCTCCTCTCTCCCCTTACCCCCCTCACCCTCCTTTTCTCCCCCATCTCTCTCTCCTTTCCTTTGTATTCCTACGTTCCAGAGGGTCTACGAGACTATACATAAGTGATTAACTTTCTATAACCATAAAGGGGCCACGTACATCCACAGGTAGGCGGCGGATGTATGACAAACGCAACATGCGAAGGGAGCAGATGCATGCAGCCGTGATGTCTACCTATGGAGTGAACGTGCAATGTTTATAAGATATAGCGGCTTCATCTGCATTTTTATTTTCACTTCCTCGCCCTCTTCTCCATCTCTTCTCTTCTCCCCATCTTCACCCTCTCTCTCTCTCTCCTTCCTTCTCCTCTTCCTATCCCCTCCCTTCTCCTCCTTCTCCCCTCTCATATCCCCTGCCTCTTCTTCATATTCCTCCTCTTTCTCTCAGATTCCTCATCTTTACCCATTCCATTCGTCCCTTCTTGTCTCCTCCACGTTCCTCCCCCACAACCTTCTGATACAACTTGCTGACCGTTTCCCCAAACTAACCAGGACTTCCCCACACAACACGATATAACAACCTGTAAATTATTTCGCTCTGCTCCAGACACACTGGGGTAGAGGGGGGAGTGATGAGATAGAAGATAGAGGATAGAGGCAGTGAGAGGTTGGGAGAGACCAAAGAGAGAAAGAGTGATGAAGAGAGAGGGAGAGAGACAGAGAAAACAATAACTAGTTTTGAGAGGTGGAGAGGGGCCAAAGATGGATATAAAGGGAAGGAGACCTGGGGGCATAGAAAAGAACAAAAATGAAACAAGGAGGAGAGAGAGAGAAAAAGGGAGAGAGAGAGACATATATGTAGACATATATATATATATATATAGTATATATGTATATATATACATATATATATATATATATATATATATATATATAATACATACATATGTATATATATATAATATACATATACGTATATACGTATATATTATATATATACACGTATTGTATATACATATATACATGAGACATATATATATATATATATATATATATATATATATATATAGAGAGATATATATATAGAGAGAGAGAGAGAGAGAGAGAGAGAGAGACCGAGATCACTAAATTTAAAGAAGGGAAAAGATGTTTCATATTAACTTTTAAGCACAGTGCAATAGAAGCCCTAAGCAACAAACATAAATCTGAACCCAACCAAAGCAAGGATACAAAAGAGGAAAGAAAAGAAAAGAAAAAAGAAAAAAATATTCAGACAGACATAGCCCTCAAATGACACAAAAGCAAGCGCGGAAACAAACAAACAAACAAACAAACAAACAAACAAGTAGGGAAGCGGACGCGCCGGCCAGTAAACAAAGGCAAGAGCACGAGGAGGGAAAAAGTAACAAGCAAAAGAAGCAAAATTATCAAGTCATGTTTTTCTTCGTTTTTTTTTTTCTTTTTTTCTTCTTTTTCCTAACTTCTATAATCATCTCTTTTCGGAGAGACTGGAAGATGAGGATGAAGCAGAGAGATGAGAGAAACTCGCCACTTGATATCTCCAACCCAACCCCTAACTAAACGCACAGAGGTCGGAAAAAAATACAAACCAGGTTCTTCGGGTTAGTATGCAAAAAGGGCAAGATCCTAATGGTGTGAGAAGGTCTAGTTAAGGTACCGTCGTAACCCCCCCTCCTCCTATCCCTCCACTGCCACCCCACGCCACCCCCTCCCTCCTCCTCCTAACCCCACTGACCCTATCGCCGCCACCACCCTCCTCTCTCCTCCTACCCCCACTGACCCCAGACAGACCCCACGCCACCCCCTCCTCCTCCTCCTATCCCCCCCACTGACCCCACTTCACCCCCTACCCCTCCTCCTCCTATCCCCCCACTGACCCCGTCACCTCCTCCTCCTCCTACCCCACCTCCCACTGACCCCACGCTACCACCACCCTCCTCCTACCCCCCACTGACCCCCGTCACCCCTCTCTCCTCCTCCTACCCCACCCCCCTGACTGACCCCCACGCCACCCCTGACACTCGCCCCTCCCCTCCCCCCACTTCCTGGTGCACCTGTTGCATGAACCCGCCAGCTACCACTTACCCCCCAACCTTTGTTCTGCCCACCCAACCCCCGCCCAACCCCACCCAACCCCACTCGCCTCTACATGGCTCGGATCCTTCTCCTTCTTGCCTGTACCCGCTTTTAACGAATCCCTTTTCCTCGTTTTCCGAATACTTTTAAGTTCCTTTGATTCTTTTCTCCGGCTCCACCCGAGACCAGCTGCCCCATCTGGCCTGCCTTGGCACCAGCTGGCTCTCCCTCCGGGGCATGCGACGCGTTTCCGGTCGCGCGGGGAGAGGGGGGGAGGGGGGGCGCCCGTCTTCCAACAACCGGCAATTTTGATGCGTTTTTCCTTCTTTTAGCATTTGACATCAAAGTCTTTTTTCTTAACTTGTCTTTTTTGTTTCTTTCCTTGCGTTGTGATTCGTTCGGATTCGTCACGAGGGATTCCGGACGATCGGGTCACAATCGATGGAAAGATCGGCCGAATTATGGCGGCGACCCGATGGGACCCGAGATAGACGCGCATCGCTCCGGCAACTCCGCATCTTCCTGATTATATCTCCACCCCCCCCCTCCACCCCCTGCTCCGTCCCTCGCCCCTCCTACTCCTTCATCCTGACCCCATCTCCAATCCGCTATCCCGCTCCCGCTTTAACCTGTTATCCCAATCCAGCTTTAACCCTGCTATCCCGCTACATCTCTCCCCAGCCCCACGCATTCAATTTGCTACACCTTCAACTCTCCATGATCCCGCCACACACCCACTCCACCCCCTTGCCCCCCTCCCCCGCCAAACACACCGACTCCCCTCCCCCCCAACTATACGCACAACAACTCCACATACCCCGCCTCCCCTACTCTACGCACGCCGACTCCAGAAACAAAAGTACCACCCCCTTACCCATCCACTCCACACCCTTCCCACTCCACCCCCATCCCCCCTCACGCCCCCCTCCCACCACAGACGCGCCACCGACAAAACGCCGACCGCGACCTAGCGAAGCGGGTAGGCCGTGTCGTCCTGGCGGTCGGCGGTCGGGAACCAACAGCCACCCGACACGCGAAACCGACATTATCGTAAACGGCTTCGTCTCTGGTAGGTCTATCCATGCTCGGCGAATCCGGAGTCTAATCTTCCCATTTGGCGCTAATCTCCGTCGAATCCTTTTCATATTCGTTGTTTTTTGTCAGCCAACAATACCCCTCTAATCAATTTCAATCTCAATTGATCGTATATACAAAACATTTATCCGGCGCGCCCGTTTGTATATCAATAGTTCTCTTTACATTTTTTCTTTCCGTCACTCATTTTTGCCTATTCCTTGTTTATCTAATCATCTTTATCCGCTCTTCCTTTGCCTTATCAATCGTCCTCTTTACAAATTTTCTCCCAACCAACAATTTCTTCCCAATCATCTTTCCTCCTCCCCCTTTCCTCATATTAAGTCTACCACCAAGTTTCTCTCCAACCAATTGTTCTATCCACCCATAACTTTTTCTCTCTCTCCCTTTTTTTTTTGTTTACATCTGCCACCAATCTGCGTTAATCATCTTTTCACAATCAGCAAAGGAAGTCATTTTCTCCTTTTCTCTGCGTTACGGCGGGGATCGGGGCGGCCATTGTTGTGGGATGTGCGTGCTCCATTAACATAAATTATCTACGGCTTTGGAGTATTGATTTCTTTTACCGGAGATTTTTTTTTTAAGCAGCAACTGTGCAAAGAAGCAAGTGATCTATCCTCTTTGTTTTCATGGCTTTAATATGTTGCTGGTACTAATAATTTCCCTAAAACTAAGATTCGAAATAATTCTTTTTTTAAGCCAGTAACAAGATAAATCGAACAATGGAAACGACAGAGAGAAAAACGACAAAACGAACACAAGAGATACAAAGCAAAATCTCAAACTATGCGTGAGCAACCATGCACACACACACACACACACGCACACAAAATATCCCCCAACGCAGACAGACAGACGGAAAAGACAGAGAAGAAAAAATTCAATGTTGCAAAATCCGGCAAACAAAAGAACATCATTGCACACAACAACAGAGGGTGCCCGAGGTGGCAGTACCAAGGTCTCCCTCCTCAATACATTCCTTGCGAGATAACACCCTTGGCCATATCAAAGTCTGCAACATCGACCTATTGCACGTCTGTTGTCGTTGCGTGCAGATGCGTACTTTGTCTTTCATTTATTACAATTCATTACATGAACTTTACAACATAAAGTAATGTTTGTGTTGGTGATAAATGTATCAATATAATCAGTTGCAATGCAGTTAATACCAGTAATAGTGATGGTATCAAAACAAGTAGCAACAACAGTTATTGCTGTTCTCTCACTACTACTAACAATAATGAGAGCAACAATTTCAAAAGGAAAAGCAAAAATAATATTACTCAAAACAATGCGATCAATCATACAAATAACTGTAAAATAATAATACTTATCATTACTGCCAATATCATCATCTATTTTTATCGTCACTCACTCTCACAATAACAATAATAATCAACACTAATAAAACTCTCACCCCCACCACCCTTTCATCCCAAAACACAATGCGAATACCAACGCCGCCAACAGAAAAAAAGAAAAAAAGAAAAAGAAAAAGAAAAAAAAAAAAACACTGTGACGCCAGAACCGCCAAACAACGCGGGGAAAAACACCACCAAAACAAAAGAAGCAAAAATACTCACACTGGACCGCGTAGGATCCCAGTTCCGCCGCCAGCTCCTGCGAGACGGGAAGACGACCCTGCAGGATGTCTTGCTTCACCTGCAGGAAGAACTGGTACCTGAAGGAGAGAGAGAGAGAAAGATTATTGGAAGTGACATTTGAAGGAGAGGCGTGAGAAAAATACAAATGGATATTTTGTGGGTGATGAGTTCAGCTTTTTGGTCTTCTACACGCAGGCTTGTCCTTACATATTTATAGACGAGATGCATACACGCTCTCCCCCCCCTCCCCCCGTTCTCTCTCTCTCTCTCTCTCTCTCTCTCTCTCTCTCTCTCTCTCTCTCTCTCTCTCGGGAAAGGGGGAGAGAGGGGGGAGAGGGATTGGGGAAATGGAGAAAGGGACAGGGGGGGGAGAGGGGGGAAAGAGAAGGGGAGAAAAGAGGAAAGGGGACAGGATGGATAAAATATAGGGAGGGAGAGGGAAAGAGGGAGGGAGAAGGAAGGGGGAGGGAAGGGTGGAGAGAAGATAGAGGGAGGAAGAGAGGGAGAGGGGAGGGAGGGAGAGGAGGGAGAGAGGGAAAGAGGAGGGAGAGAAGGAAGAGGGAGGGAGAGAAGGGAGAGGGAGGGAGAGAAGGGAGAGGGAGGGAGAGAAGGGAGAGGGAGGGAGAGAAGGGAGAGGGAGGGAGAGAAGGGAGAGGGAGGGAGAGAAGGGAGAGGGAGGGAGAGAAGGGAGAGAGAGAGAGAAGGGAGAGGAGAGAGAGAAGGGAGAGGGAGGGAGAGGGAGAGGGAGAGAGAGAAGGGAGAGGGAGGGAGAGAAGGGAGGAGGAGGAGAGAAGGAGAGGGAGGAGAGAGAGAGAGAGAGAGAAGGGAGAGGGGAGAAGGAAAGGGGTGAGAGGAGGGAGAGAAGGAAGGGGAGAGAGGAGGGAGAGATGAGAGGAGGGAGAGGGGGTGAGAGGGTGAGAGGAGGGAGAGGGGGTGAGAGGAGGGAGAGGGGTGAGAGAGAGAGAGGGAGAGAGAGAGAGAGAGAGAGAGAGAGAGAGAGAGAGAGAGAGAGAGAGAGAGAGAGAGAGAGAGAGAGAGAGAGAGAGAGAGAGAGAGAGAGAGAGAGAGAGAGAGAGAGAGAAAGAGAGAGAGAAACAAAAACAAAATGAGAGTGAGAGGGTACATACCCAAAAACCAAGAAAGGGAAAATCACCATTTCCTCTTCATCCAAGTACCAAATGAACCATGAATCAAAATAAACACAAAGTTTTTTGTTTTTGTTTTTTTCTTATTCGTCTAATGAGTTGCAATAAGGAGGCACAAGGAGAACTAAACAAGAATATCGTGACGCTATCAAAGATGTCGTCAGCGCTTTTAATAGCCTTTTATCGGGGAAACACGCTTATACTTTTATTACTCGTCCGTGGTCGCAATTGTTTCTCCCTCAAACAATACACCAGCTCTTGGCCATCGGTCAAACGCACATGTCCGCACGCACGCACCCAGCCACACCCATCATGCCATGCGTTCCGACACTTACCTGTCCACATATATATATAGACAGACACATGATTATTCACACACGCACTTCGATCCCTCCCCTCCTCCCCCCACATAACTCATACTCCCTCTCTCATATCATCACATACTCCATCATTCGCATACCTACAGACACTCACAAATACATACATACAGACTGGCAGACACATGTACACATACATGTAACAATATACATACAAAATAACTAGAAAAAAGAAAATCATATATAAACGGCGCCGTTCCAGGAACCTCAACGCGATATGTGCACGCCCGCACACATACACATACGCACACACACACATACGCACACATATCCCAAAGGAGAAAAAAAAAAGAAAAAAGAAAAGAAAAACGTGTAGCGGCGGCGCCTTCCCGGGAACCGCAGCGCGAGAACGGGCGAAAGGGTAGTTTGCGGACCCGAACAACCAGTCCTTTATCTCGTCCCATAAATAATAATAGGACAATTAAGGTAATTAATCCCGTGTCCAAAGGGGTAGGCGCGGCGATGATACACTGCCCAAACTACTACTAAAAAAGAAAGAAAGAAAAAAAGAACTGGACATTGGACCAGCGAAAGAAATATCAACCCCTGAAGGGAGGTTTAACGAGGGAGGGGGAGGGAGGGGAGTCGTGGAAGAGGGGGAAGGAGGGAGGGAGTGGCTTGTGGGAAGGTGGGGGGAGATGGAGATAAGGGGAAGATAGAGAGAAGACACGAGAAGTGAAGGAGGGAAGGTGGAAGGAGAGGAGAGGAATAAGAAGGGGTGAGAAGGGCAGGGAGGAAACCCTTCCGCGGTCAGTCCCTTCTCCCCCAGGGTGGAGGGCGGGCCAGCTACCCCCTCCCCCTCCACCCCTTAACCTAGATGCTTATCCTGACTAATAATTACATTTACTGCTCTTTTTCAGGGGCCGTTCCTCTACCTCCCGGGGGTCTCCTGGGGTCTCCTGAGGGACTCCCCGGGACCCCACGACACAATGTCCGTGTCCTGGTCCTCACGCCTCCCCATTCCACACATGCACTGCAACGGTGTCCTTGCAATGGACGTGTTCTTGTTTTAAGTTGAAAAAAAGGTCGGGCGGTCTCAAAATACACGGTGTTACTACACGACCGTAATTATGATGTAATGAAAGACGGGAGACAAAAAAAAAAGGCGACGGAACATCTTATTAATGATGACGCTTCCCTGTGATTACGACGAAGAATATAAAATACAATAACAGTGATAGCATTTGTAATGATGATGGGAATTACATAAATAAAAAAAAAAAATCATCAATATTCTATCCATATCAGCAAAGGAAGAACAAAGAACAGCAAAAGCACGACAGACAAACGGAGAGAAAAATAAAAACTAAACGAAACACGAAAATTAGGGAAAAAAGGTATAACTAAGAGAATCCCAAGAAGAAGAAGAAACAGGAAAAGGGCAGATTCGGCACTATTGCTATCCTTCCCAGAACAGAAAAATGTAAACCAGGTATGAATGAGAATGAATAACAGAGAGACATGCAAATGGCGCGGTCCAATTCATCCAATTCTAATGAAGATACAAATCGAAACGCGTCCAAAATCCTGTTCCGTAAGATTCCCCATTTACACCCACATCTTTTCCCCAATATCACCGCCATCAATCACAATCATTATCACCAATCCACCCCCATATCGTTTTAAAAAAACACGCAACAACATTCTCCCGAGGACCAGACTCATTTCCAAATCTATCATAATCTTCATTACTTACCCATTTATTCTCTCCCCCTCCCTGTCTCTACCTCTCTTGGTTGTAGCGCCGGTCACGCGGTTTTCCAATTTTGGTTGACTTTCCAGATACCTGCATGTACCTCACACCCCCACACAAGGCGCCCACACACCAGAACCTTGTCTTGAGTTTCTTTTACTGCTGTTGTTGACACAGAACCTGATATTCGCAAACATAACATGCATCTGGGCTTTTTTATGCATTCTCTCTTTTCTCCGGTCTGGCGTCTGGCTTGTCGTTCTGTGTACGTGTTTTGTTTGTTCGTTTTGGTTTATTCATTTATTCTTTTTTATCATCGTTATTTTCTTGGGGGATGGGACGTTCGTGTGCTTGGTATTTCTTTTGAGTTTGTTATCTCTCTCTCTCTCTCTCTCTCACACACACACACACACACCCACCCACACACACACACACACACACACACACACATACACACATACACACAAGCACACAAACTCACAAGCACACGCACACGCACACGCTGCCCGGAAATGCCCTCCACCACTAGCAGGCCCCGAGGCAGGCGCCGGGAACACCCACATGCTGGAATACTCCATCACTCGCGTCAGTGTAAAGTGCTCATTTTCTATCATTCATTCTTCTTGGACTGATTCCCTATGGTATCGCTGTCATCAATCAATCCCTTTATCAAAGCGTATTATCTGTATGTGTATATCTATAAGCAGACACTTAAAAAAATCGTACATATTTCACTTTCCATCAATCAGTTTATCCCTATTCCACACCTTTCAGTTAATTATCAATGTTTTGGTTATACAGCTCACACCTGGAGCTCTTATGAACGCTTCTTTCCATTCATGCATTCTCCTTCCCGAGGGGTGACGATCAAATATCATCTTCAGCATTTCGCAAGGTCGTTAACATGACCATATCTGACTGCATCAGAATGCCGGCAGACACGACAAACCACTCATATCGAAGACAGATCTGGGTACGAACTTGCAAAGGTCACCATGTTAATAAAAACGCGTCAAATACAAACTAGAACAGGTTAAGGGAAGGCCAAAACGGGTCAAGGTGCAACTCCAAAATGTTTAGTTACAAGCTAAACAGGTGAAGGTACAGGTCAAGATACAACCAAAACAGGTCAAGGTACAGCCCAATGCTTCGCAGGTCAATGCACAGGCTCTAAAAAGGTCAAGGCACAACCGAAGACAGGTCAGGGTGCAGGATGTGGCAGGCTGCAACAGCATGTGGGTCAAGTAACATCAACACGTCCTAGTTCCCACGCGCCAACCTGCCCGTGGGCGCCCGGGCGTGGTCGCGGGCTCGAGTGGGCGTGCACAGGACCCGTGTCTAGTGCGGGCGGCCTGGCTGGTTGTCGCACGGTGTGCGGACGTGGGCGCGAGACGGAATGAATGCAGGGAGGCAAAACGAAAAAGTGAAAATGGGAGGATGCGAAGCAGACTGGGAAAATGACAGGACTGAATTAAGAGAGCGAGAGCGAGAGAGAAGAAAGTCGAGAGGAATGATTAACGATAATAAATGGATCCAGAGCAGAGCTGTAAAACGAAGAGAAAGAGAGGAGGGACACACACACACACGTCTGTGTGTGTGTGTGTGTGTGTGTGTGTGTGTGTGTGTGTGTGTGTGTGTGTGTGTGTGTGTGTTTGTGTGTGTGCGCGCGCGCGTGCCTGTGTGAGAAAGTCATACAAAATTAAGAAAGCCAAACAATATCACAGAGATACTGAGAGAGAAAATGGAAAATAAAGCATGCAGCACGAGAGACAACGAACAAGAGAAAAAAATATAAAAGCAAAACAGACGGAATAATGGGAAGAGGAGACAGCATGAGGAGGAGGAGGAGGAGGAAGATGAGACAGCAAGAGGGGGTAGGAGGAGGGAAGAGGATGGTAGCAAGAAAGTAAGATGAAGACAACAGAATGAAGATATACATTATGCAGACCAGGACCTCATCTCCAGCATCTTCGGACATCCAGCCTCCCTTTGGATCTTTGGGGGATGGAAGGGGGGGTAGGGGGGTCGAAGAGGAGGGGGGTTACTGGGGGTACTGACCTTGGTGAATAGAGAGGGCGGAGGGAAAGATAATAGGAAGAGGAAAAGAGAAAGAAAACAAAACAAGGAAAGATGAAGACTTTGAGGAAAATAAGAGGAAAATAAAGAATAAATAAATAAAAAGGAATAAGGAACAAAGCGGCTGATAAAAGAAAATGGAAGACAATAATGATAGAAGGATTGGTGGGAGAAATAGCAAATCTAAATAAAGAATGGGACAAAAGAGAGAGAGAGAGAGAGAGAGAGAGAGAGAGAGAGAGAGAGAGAGAGAGAGAGAGAGAGAGAGAGAGAGAGAGAGAGAGAGAGAGAGAGAGAGAGAGAGAGAGAGAAAGGAAAAAAAGAGAGAAATAAAGAATGAGGAAGTGTTAGAGAACTAAACTAAAAGTTAGACAGAAATAAATAGAAATGAGTCTAGGATGACAAGGGTAAATATATAACGAAACAATGAAGAAATGCGACAATGAAAAATTCATGAAATCGTCCTCTCTTCTCTGTTCTCTTTCCTCTCTCTCTCTCTCTGTCTATCTATCTAGCCATCTGTCTATCAGTCTCCCTCCCTCTCTTTCCTACCCCCCCCCCCTTTCACTATGGACCAACTGACCATCACCCCCCCCCCTCCTGACCCCCATACCCCCTAAGCCACCAAGGCCTGACAGGTTTAGCAACACATAAACACGTCAAACTTTGTTGATTTTGGCTTAATTTTATTGGCCCGTTGACGCGTCTCTGTCATAAAACTGACACTAGATACAGGAACATGCGGAGGTTCCACCCTGTTGAAGACTGGGGGAGAGGCGGGGGGGGAGGGGAGAGGGAGAAGCGGAGGGGGGAGGGGAGAGGGAGAAGCAGAGGGGGGAGGGGAGAGGGAGAAGTGGAGGGGGAGGGAGAGGCGGGAGGAAGAGGGTGGGAGAGGTGGAGGGAGGGAGAAGCGGAGGGGGGAGAGGTGGAGGGAGTAGGAGACGGAGGAGTATGGAGGGAGGGAGGGAGG
The DNA here is from genome assembly GCF_042767895.1 of Penaeus vannamei. Classification (NCBI taxonomy): domain Eukaryota; kingdom Metazoa; phylum Arthropoda; class Malacostraca; order Decapoda; family Penaeidae; genus Penaeus; species Penaeus vannamei. Next base: position 25,748,314 of record NC_091577.1, on the reverse strand, counting down.
GGTAGGGGGGAGGGAGAACATGAGTGAGGAGGGAGGGATAGGAAAAGGGAGAGGGGGTAGGGTGTGAGAGGCAGGGGTGGATGGGAGTGAGGGGAGGGGGAAACGAGGAGGAGGCGGTGTAAGAGTAAGCGGCTTGGATGGTGGGGGGGGTAGAAGGACAAACGAGGAGGGGAAGGTGTAAGAGTAAAGGAGCTAAAGGAGGGGAGATGAGGTCAAGCAAGGAGGGGGGCTGAAGTAGGAGAGGAGGAGGGGGCTCTGTGTGTGCACGCGCATGAGGAGAGGAGGAGGTAGTTGGGGTCAAACGAGGGGGAGGAAGGAGGGGGATGGCGCAGAAGAGGGGCTGATGGAGGGGGGTCGTATAATCTACAGCTACCTAAGAACTTGGTAACAAACGGATATGCTAACTCCATGCAAATCTCGCGTCGGTGCCTTTAGGACAGTCAAGTCAGCATCCGGTGTGAAAATAATGCATTCGCGGGGAGGGGAAGAGAGGGGGAGAGGGAGAGGAGGAAAGGGAGGGAGGGAGAGAGTGATAGAGGGGGGGAAGGGAGAGGGAGAAGGGGAAGAGTATGGGAGGGAAAGTGATGGAGGGGGAGGAGCTGGGGGAAATGGTGAGAGAGAGAGAGAGAGAGAGAGAGAGAGAGAGAGAGAGAGAGAGAGAGAGAGAGAGAGAGAGAGAGAGAGAGAGAGAGAGAGAGAGAGAGAGAGAGGGGGTGTATTGCATCGTTTCTCCAAAGACCCCCCCGCTATACTTCCTAAGTATTGCCTCAGGTCCATTGAGTAGATCGATGTATCGCTGGGGGTGAGGATGTAAACATGTGCAGGTACGCATGCAAAGATACAGGCATCGTCTCTCTCTCTCTCTCTCGTACACAAACACACATACACACCAATTCGACCCAAAGTACCAAGCATAATTTCAAAGTACAACACCCGCGAGTACCTGTCTACATACCAGGGCAGCTGGGTGCGTGTGTATGTTTCTTTGTGTGTATATGTGAATGTGTGTGTATATTTGTGTTTGAGTGTGTGTGTGTGTGTGTGTGTGTGTGTGTGTGTGTGTGTGTGTGTGAGAGAGAGAGAGAGAGAGAGAGAGAGAGAGAGAGAGAGAGAGAGAGAGAGAGAGAGAGAGAGAGAGAGAGAGAGAGAGAGAGAGAGAGAGAGAGAGAGAGAGAGAGAGAGAGAGAGAGAGAGAGAGAGAGAGAATGAACACAAATATGAATATATATGTAAGTATGTGCCCATGTATGTCCGTGGCCGTGCGTGTGTGTGACCTGTGCCTGCTCTGCCCCGCGCCATCTGTCATGAGGCGCCCCAACTTTTTTCGCTCCCCGCCCGGGCTCCGACCAGTAGCAGCACCGCAGGAGCACCCGGAGCAACGACCACGGCGATACGACTCCTCTAGGAAGACCCCCCAGGTTTGCGTAGGCACAACGACGCACTATTTAAAAGCCACGACCACTAAATTCGTTGAAACGACTGCAGCATTTAGAGAAACAATCGTAGAATATAACCTCTACGTAACATTACGAAACCCGCCGCACCCAAAGCACTCGCGACCAGCGCTGCGAAGCTGCAATACGACTGCAACGACAGCATCCTGTGCCACGACCGCAACGACCACTATGACTGCTATGACCGCAACTACAACTGGCATCGCTTAACGGTACAGCAGGACCTCTCGTTGCGATGGAGCAGTTTGCGTTCCCGGCCGGAATATAAGGAATGTTAATACGGCTATTTCACTGAGCAGAAGGAGAGCCGGAGTGTTATTACCTTGGCTGTTAACACTTTCATTGCTGCGATCATTAACGTTGCTGCTGTTATTCGTATTATTACTATCATTATCATTGCAATTATTAATGTTATCATTATGTTATTATTATTGCTACCATAACCTCTTATTCCAATTATTCTTACTATTATCATTATCATTGCTATGATTACCATCACAATCTTCATCACTACTCATTATATTTACTATTATCATTATCATTATGAAAATCATCATCATTGTTATCACCACCCCATCATTGTTGTTATTTAAAAAAAATAATATTGCCATAACCATTAACTGCATTATATTATGATAATGACCAAAATGATGCTAGTGCCTCTACAACTGCTGCTATTCCTACATTTTGCCCCAAATGATGAAACCAGTAATCATCATAACGACAGTGATGTTAAATATGTTATTACTGGTAGACAATAATGACAGCAGCAGCGCCATCAACAAGAATAATGTTAACCATAATATTCATAAAAGAATTCGAGAGAGAGAGAGAGAGAGAGAGAGAGAGAGAGAGAGAGAGAGAGAGAGAGAGAGAGAGAGAGAGAGAGAGAGAGAGAGAGAGAGAAAGAGAGAAAGAGAGAAAGAGAGAAAGAAAGAAAGAAAGAAAGAAAGAAAGAAAGAGAGTTCACAAGATTAAATGAATTCCTCGAGATATTACTCATTTCAACCGAGAGGCAACCGTGTCTCATCGTTGTCTCTTAAAAGAAAGAAAAAGAACACACGCAAACGCATTTTCCCATGTGTAAATTTATACACACTGCAAAAAGAAAACGAGGAAGAAGAAAAAATACACACAAAAAATGGAGCCTGTGCAAGTTATTCCTGTTACATACAACTTCAAGTTATGCGGACGTACCAGACTAGACAGGGATCTCACCACGCAACATGGCCGACTCGCATGGAAAGCCCCGTACAACATTTTCAACGTGGGTGCCTCTTTCAACAGTCAATTTAGTAGTAGTAGTGATAGTAGTAGTAGTAGTAGTAGTAGTAGTAGTAGTAGTAGTAGTAGTAGTAGTAATAGGAGTAACAGTTGTAGTTGTAGTAGTAATAATAGTAGTAGTAGTAGTAGTTGTAGTAGTAATAGTAGTAGTAGTAATAGTAGTAGTAATAGTAGTAGTAGTAGTAGTAGTAGTAGTAATAGTAATAGTAATAGTAATAGCAGTAGTAGTAGTAGTAGTAGTAGTAGTAATAGGAGTAACAGTTGTAGTTGTAGTAGTAATAATAGTAGTAGTAGTTGTAGTAGTAATAGTAGTAGTAGTAATAGTAGTAGTAATAGTAGTAGTAGTAGTAGTAGTAATAGTAATAGTAATAGCAGTAGTAGTAGTAGTAGTAGTAGTAGTAGTACTAGAAGTAGAAGTAGAAGTAGTAGTAGTAGTAGTAATAGTCGTAGCAGTTGTTGTAGTAGTAGTAGTTAGTTTTGTATCAGTACTCGCAGTGTTGGTAGTGGTAGTAATGGCGGTGGAGGCAGCAGAGCTAATAATAGTCGCAGTATCATCATTACAGCTATTCTTGTTTATCTTTAGAGCCATCTTACTCTGCGTCCGGAAAAGAAATATTTGGCCCAATGAATAAGCGAAATGCAGACGGCGCGGGCGAGTCGTGACTGCAGTCCCGCAGAAACGCGCATTCTGACACGACCCTCAGCGAGACAAAATATCGTTACGAAGCACATACTTGGGGGAAGCAACGCGCGCGGCCGCCCTGTATCTGTCACCCGCGCGAACTCGTCACGGGGGCCTCGGCAGACCACCCCCCGCGATCGCCATACCAGATCCTGTCAAAACTCGTTAACCGAACCATTCTGAGGCCCTCGAGTCCGGCATAGATTAAAGGGGTATTTGCAAACTCATCACTTTTATCACCTCTCGATACCAGCGATGCGTGGGGGGGGGGGGGTGGCGACGTGTAGAAGACGGATCCGGGTTGGATGCGCCTTGAGAGGGGGACGCGTAATGAGGGACCGAGGCCGCTCTTCGGCAGGAGATAACCATCATTCGGAAAATACCTGGGCCAAAGAGGCGATTGCGGTGATAATCGAAAGAGCGAATGATCCCGAACCGAAAAGAAAAGAAAAAAACACAATCGTGCACACGTATTCCAAATCACAGACAGCACAACCGCGTATCATTTATCGTTAAGAATATCTGAAGGGCATTTGACATTCCCCATCTCATTGCAAAGACACAAGAACAAAACGCGACGGCTGACGTTAGGACTCCCCCATACGAGATAACCCCGCCATAAAAAGTCCCTCAATACCCCGAACACATCCCTCGCACGCCCCTGCAACCAGCCCTCCTCCTCCTCCTCCTCCTCCTCCTGCGCCGGCAAGGGAGCGAGCAAGGACAGTCCTGCAAACGCGTAAATTAGGAAGCGAGTCGCCGTTTCGTGATCCCATGAAATTGGATTTGGGGTTGAAGTTCATAAGAAATTGACATTCTCTCGACTGACCGTTCCCTCGGCCCTTGGAAATGACCCCTTAAATCCCGAAGCACTGGTGTCCCGGAGACTTTCATGTGGTGGTACTTCCCAGCTCGACAGGGAGTTCGTGTCTGCTCTGAAGCTCCGAAACTTTATGCGCAAATCTGAACCTTATATACAGAAAAAGGAATATGCAGCGGCGGTTCTGAATAATCTAATAAAAGTGGTTCTTCCAGACTCTAACATAGTTTGGGCTCAAGTGGCGGTATCCTATGCGTGTAACTTCCCTTGACATTATTAAAATCAAATTCAAATACTGCATTCCATATATTGCAAATAAATATTCTCCTTACTTCTTAAACCGTCCCAGTTTGACTTTTAAATGACGATGCCGCCAAAATCCGTTAAGAACACTCCCAAGAAACACAAGTGACTGTCCCTCTGAACCTGTGAGAAGGAACGCAAAGGGTCTCTTCTCTCGACCCGCAAAACGGATAATCAAGTCTTTTAGGAGGCCTCCTTGTCTGAATTCTAAAGGCGTCGGGCCTTCTCTGAATTCGGAACGGATATGCCCTTTCTGAATTCTTAATCTGAAGTTGTATTTTATTTCAAGACATATGAGGTAAAGGTCTCTGAACTCCCCAGACGAATATAAAAGGCTCTTGAAGAAATCTAAACTTTGGAAACATTCTTCTTCTATCAGAAGGCGTAAAATGAGAATAATGTTCTAGAATAAGAAAAAATAATGGAGAGAGAGAGAGAGAGAGAGAGAGAGAGAGAGAGAGAGAGAGAGAGAGAGAGAGAGAGAGAGAGAGAGAGAGAGAGAGAGAGAGAGAGAGAGAGAGGCGGGGGAAAGGAATTGAGAGAGAGACAGGAAGGAGAGGAATAGAGAGAAAGGGAGACGGGAAGGAAGAGGAATGGAGAGGGAGGGTGAGGAGAGAGAGAGAGAGAGAGAGAGAGAGAGAGAGAGAGAGAGAGAGAGAGAGAGAGAGAGAGAGAGAGAGAGAGAGAGAGAGAGAGAGAGAGAGAGAGAGAGAGAGACACACACACACACACACACACACACACACACACACACACACACACACACACACACACACA
>NC_091577.1:25735494-25737994 GCF_042767895.1 Penaeus vannamei | reverse complement strand
CACACACACACACACACACACACACACACACACACACACACACACACACACACACGTGGCCAGAAGACCGTAATTTAATTGACGTTTAATTAAAGCAACGAGTAGTGACGGCAGAAATCTGGAGAACTTTCTCTAGTCGCCGACCACCGTCTTCTAGCATTAGAAATAGGTTCTGTACTTTGTATTTTTCCTTGTGTTATTCTTTTCTTATAGCCCTGCTTTGCCTCATCTTATTACTCATGAGCGATTGCGGTAATGTCGTGTATTTATGAGAGACTTTCAAATATGCCTCAAAAAGCCTTCGAAAATATCTAGATCCCCCCCCCCCCTCTTTTAACTCCCTTCGCCCCGACCCTAAGCCACGTATTTGTCGAACTCTAGATCCCCAATTCTTGTAACCCTTTCCCCTCCCGTTTCGCTCCATGCCTCCTCCTCTGCTCTCCTCCCTCCCTCCCCTCTGCTCTTCCTCCTTCCTCCCCCTTCCTCTCTCCTTCGTCCTTTCCCCTCCCTCTCTTCCTTCCCCTCCGTCTGACCCCTCCCTCTCTTCCCTCCCCGTCCCCCGTCCAGTCCCTCCGCACCCCCCTCCCTCTGCCGTTCCCCCTCCCTCCCCTTCACCTTGAGTGCAAGCGAGTCATTGAACCAAATACATGTGCTCGGTCCTCCGTCGCTCCGCAATTATCACGTAATAAATATCGAGAAAATATCGAAAGTGCAATCGACGTTGTACACCATCACAACAGAAAAAAAAGAAGAAAATTCAGAGCAAGAAAAAAACGTCAGAAAAAGAGGAGGAAAAAAATGAGACAAAAGGAGTACGCCGCCCCGAGAACCCGTCAATCCTACTGTCACCAGAGGTCATCCCAGGCTGTAACTGCGTGGACTTGTGACCCTTATCGGCCATTATAACGTAGATAGCATCGCAGCGGCCGCGATCAACAGGACCAGCCAGACCAACCTCGCAAACTCTCATTCTTTTCGTAAATAAATAAAACAAAATAAAAGGAAACGCAGCGAGAGGGACAGAAAGAGAAACAAAAAAATAACGAAGTCTTCCCTCACACTCATAATCCGTCGGATGCTAAATTAAGAAAGTGTCAAACTCGAAGAAACAAAAGTGATTCCGGACAAGAGTTTTACGTCGAAATGGTGACTCTCAGGGGTGACTATTGTTTTTACTTTCTTTACGGCGGGGGCTCGCGGCACAAACCCAAACACAACATCTACGCCATAGGACCCTAAAAATGATACACAACACCGAAAGCAATAAAACGACAGAACTAAAACAAACACCAGTGAAAAAAAAAACGCAACGATGCATAAAGAAATAAAAACCAGACATGATATACATCCGAAACTGTCTGCCATTACGAAAGACATTATAGAGCAACATCGGGAAAAAACAACGACGCTTGACCTATGGGCAATCAACTCTTGCGGAGTAATTACTTTCTGGAGGAGTAATTGAGTTTGGATCAAGAGAAAAACCGAGACGCTCGCTCGCTCTCGCTCTGTCTCTCTCTCTCTTTGTAAGTGTGTGTGTGTGTGTTTGGTAGTGTGTGTGTGTGTGTGTGTGTGTGTGTGTGTGTGTGTGTGTGTGTGTGTGTGTGTGTGTGTGTGTGTGTGTGTGTGTGTGTGTGTGTGTGTGTGTGTGTGTGTGTGTGTGTGTGTGTGTGTGTGTGTGTGTGTGTGTGTGTGTGTGTGTGTGTGTGTGTGTGTGTGTTTGGTAGTGTCTGTGTTTGGTAGTGTGTGTGTGTGCGCGCGCGTCTTCTTGATATGCAGATCGACTGACTAATTGATAATCTTTTTTGAAATTCAATAACTGCTTTACCTTCAGATCTAATTACATACTTCCTGTTAAATTGGCTAAAGACCGCATTTAATCACCATCCTGAAATCTATCGAGAACAAAGATTTGGAGACTTAATTTGCGTCGGAAATTTGTCATCAGCAGCGATCGGGGTTCTAATTGCTGGCTCAGGGGGTAACGACACAAAAAAGGAAAAAAGAAAAGAAAAAAGAAAAAAGAAAGAATAAAAAGAAAAACGAAAGCTCCCCCACTGTAAAATAAATATACATAATAATTCCATGAATCAAATTAACCATTGTGTATTTTATTCGTACATATAAACAGATGCATCTAGAATACCAGGCTACCAAATGTAACAGCAGTGATACCAGCAGGACTCCTCCTCCTTAACCAGCGGAAGCGGGGAGAACCGGAGCAGGGATGGGCTTAGCAGAAGCAGGGAGGGAAGGGGGCGAACTCAACAGAAGCAGAGGCAGGAGGGTGGGCCAAGCAGAAGCAGAGGGGGTGAATGCTCAGGAGAAGTAGAAGGGGGGGGGGCGAGCTCAGCAGAAGTAGAGGGGGGGGGCGAGCTCAGCAGAAGCAGGAGGGGGGGGGGGCACAACAGAAACAGGTGAGGAAGCGAGTTCAGCAGTAGCGGAAGGGAGGGGGGGGGGGGACAGCTCAGCAGAAGCAGGAGCAGCAGGACCTGAGTGT
>NC_091577.1:25707994-25727994 GCF_042767895.1 Penaeus vannamei | reverse complement strand
GGCACACCCATGTATATCTCTGCATGTAAAGAAAGCGTTTTGACAACACAGCATATGCCTACATGTGACCACATACAAATAAATGTACTATTTCATCTATCAAACACAACACCGTCACCATACAATGTCGCTCCTCACTATATTCCGCACAACAGTATACAAATATCCACAAAAATACGACCCACCAACACCGCCGATGTTCCGCCATCAACACAAATTATATTTTCCCCAATATAAAAAAAATACTTTGTCGATACATCTCCCAATCGGCGCCGTCTGCCGGGAGGAATTCGAGAAAGAAAATTCAAGTGATAAAAGTCTTTTCTGAACATCTACGACTATCTGATCAGGAGGTGCGGTGTCGGTGATCAAGGAGGAAGACAAGAGGAGGAGGAGGAGGAGGAGGAGGAGGAGGAGGAGGAGGAGGAGGAGGAGGAGGAGGAGGAGGGAGGAGGAGGAAAAAGAAGAAGAAGAGAAGGAAAAGAAGAAGAGAAGGGGAAGGGATGAAGATGAGGATGAAGAGGAGGAGGAAAAGAAGAAGAGGGGGAGGGGTGAAGATGAGGATGAGAATAAAGAGGAGGAGGAGGAAAGAGAAGAAGAGGAAGGGAAGGGGATGAAGATGAGGATGAGGATGAAGAGGGGAGGAGGAGAGGGGAGGGGTGGGGGAAAGGGAGGGGGAGGAAGAAGAAAACGAAAAAGATGATGAAGAAGGAGGAGACAGAGGAACCGGGAAAAGGGTAAACAAAGATGGGAAAAAGGAAATAAAACGCGAAAAAAACAAAAAATAAGGAAATGATGAAGAATGGATAGAGCAACATGTAATCATGGAAGGAGGATGATGGATGGATTAATAGATATAGATGGGTGGAAAAAAGATAGATAGATGGGTGGATGGATGGATGGATGGATGGATGGATGGATGGAAGGAAGGAAGGAAGGAAGGAAGGAAGGAAGGAAGGAAAGAAGGAAGCAGGTATGGATGAATGGGTAGAAAGATAGATAGCTGGATAGGCGGAAAAAGAACAGAGCAGCAGCAGCAGGAGAAAAGAAAGGACCGCATAGGAAGGAGGAGGAAGGAGAGGGAAAAATAGGAGGCAGCAGGAAGGATATGAATGAAGGAGGAGGGGGAGGGGAGGGAGTGGAAGGGGGAGAGGGAGGGGAGGGAATGGAAGAGGGAAGGCGAGGGGAGGGAAAGGCAGGACAGGGCCGGGTAGGACAGGGCAGGGAAGGGCAGGGGAGGAGGAGGGTGGTAAAGGATAGCAAAACTTAAAACAAGACCGCAAGTCAAGCCAAGTTTCCAGCGCCGTAACTTGCTCTTAACTTATGAGCGATGGCGTTCGGGCGGGCAACTCGGAACAAGCCAGGAAGAGCAGCGGCCGGTAATGTTGTATGGCAAGTGGACTATAAAAAATGGAGAGAGAGAGAGAGAGAGAGAGAGAGAGAGAGAGAGAGAGAGAGAGAGAGAGAGAGAGAGAGAGAGAGAGAGAGAGAGAGAGAGAAAGAGAAAGAGAAAGAGAAAGAGAAAGACAGAGAGAGAGAGAGATAAAGTAAGAAAGAAAGAGAGAGAGAGAGAGAGTAAGAAAGAAAGAGAGAGAGAGAGAGAGAGGGAAAGTAAGAAAGAAAGAGAGAGAGATAGAGATAGAGAGAGAGAGAGAGAGAGAGAGAGAGAGAGAGAGAGAGAGAGAGAGAGAGAGAGAGAGAGAGAGAGAGAGAGAGAGAGAGTAAGAGAGCGAGCGAGAAAGAGAGAATGATAGACAGAGAAAAAGAGAAAGAGAAGAGAGAAAGAGAGATAGATAGATAGAGAAAATACAATACATTTCCCACGCGATTTTTGATTCATGGGGAAATAATAATAGGGCAAGACATTTTCGGGGATATAATGTTCCTTTAACGAAAATTATGACATGACGTGACCGGATGACGTCCTTATTTGATAACTTAAGGAAAAAAAGAATATACATAAGGGCAGAAATAGACTAAACATACACACATACAAACACACACACAAATCAATTTCGTACACACATCCATACAACACAAACACATAAACCAATACCTTACACACACACACACACACACACATACAAATTCAATCAAATAAATACCAACATACCAAATAAAACAATAACACGAAGTGCCAACAAGTTAAAAACACAACGCCTATGCTCATGAAATGTGTGGGCGGTGTATGTGCGTGAATCTTGTTTGTGGGCGTGGTTAACTGCCGCGTGTGGGTGAAGGGGCGGGTGATAAGTGGCGGCCATTCGTGTGTGATTGTGTGGGTGTGGATTTGTGTGGATATTTGTTGGAAGGGGGCTCTGTGCGTGTGTGTGTGTGTGTGTGTGTGTGTGTGTGTGTGTGTGTGTGTGTGTGTGTGTGTGTGTGTGTGTGTGTGTGTGTGTGTGTGTGTGTGTGTGCGTGTGCGCGCGCGCGTGCGTGTGTATGTGTGTCCGTGCGAATGTATGCGTGTGAGTGTGTGCGTATCCATGTGTGCGTGTGTATGTGTGCGTGTGTATGTGTGCGTGTGTATGTGTGCGTGTGTATGTGTGCGTGTGTATGTGTGCGTGTGTATGTGTGCGTGTGTATATGTGCGTGTGTATATGTGCGTGTGTATGTGTGCGTGTGTATGTGTGCGTGTGTATGTGTGCGTGTGTATGTGTCCGTGTGTATGTGTCCGTGTGTATGTGTGCGTGTGTATGTGTGCGTGTGTATGTGTGTGCGTGCGTGCGTGCGTGTGTATGTGTGTGCGTGCGTGTGTATGTGTGCGTGTGAATGTGTGCGTGTGAGAGTGTGCGTGTGTATGTGTGCGTGTGTGTGTGTGCGTGTGTATGTGTGCGTGTGTGTGTGTGCGTGAGTGTGTGTACGTGTGTGTGTACGCGCGTACAAGTGTTTGTTGAAAGGGGGCTGTGTGTATGGGGGGGGAGCATATGTATGGATGTATGTATGCATGTATATATGTATGTATACATGTATATGTATATATGTATATATGTATGTATATATGTATGTATATATGTATATGTATATATATATATATATATATATATATATATATATATATATATGTATGTATGCATGTATGCACGCATGGATGGATGACTGGATGGATGACAAGTGGATGGATGGAAGGCCCTGGGCGTGCGTGGGCGTCGGCGCGGACTCACCTCGTGATCTCCTCCACCAGCTTGGTCGGGTCGGCGGCATAGAACTTCACACTGAAGTACAGCGTGAAGGGCGACGTGCCTGGGGGGAGAAGAGGGGGGGGGGCATTACACACTGCGGATTATGACACAGAATAAAGAGATTTTCAATAAATCGCATCAAAAATTAATTCCTTTTTAGATGTGGATTGGAAAAAAAATATATGGCTCACTTTTAATCTAATTATTATGAATCGAACTTGACGAAATTTCACATAATTCTAATTAACTTTTCCATACCACTAACATTCAAATAAGTTTTTTTTTCAACAGACGTGTTAATAACATATCCAAAAAAATATATTACTAATAAAATATTCAATACCGCTGAATATTACCACTATCATTCTGTCATCAACAACTTTTCAATACCGTTAATGTAACCTGCACAATGCCACCACTCAGCAAGGGCATATAGGCCTACACCTTCCCCGCGATATCATCACCACACAAAGGTCTATTCCCTGCCATCTCATCACCATCAGCATCACAATACACCTCGCTTTAACCCCCCTGCACCTCCCCTCCGTCCCCCATCCGCCATCCCCCCATCCACACCACCTTAGCCGTTCGCGTAATCAGTAAACAACAAATCTCGTATGTTACACGAACTCCCCTTCGCTGTGTAATGGCTCTTAAAGTGTATCGGGGGAACGGCTGTGTTTCGGCGCTGCGGTTCTGCCCGTGCCTCCCTGCTCCCCTCTCTGTTCTATTCATGCTCTCCCTCTCTTCCTACTCTTCTCTTCCCTGCTCATCTCTTGTCCACTTATTTCTTTGTGCTCTTTCTCTCTTTTCTCTCTCCTTTCGTTCTGTGTTCTCTCTCTCTCTTTCTCCTTCCCTTCCCCTCATTTCTTCCTATGAGTGTTTGTGTGTTCCTAATGTCACACCTTGACTCCTCTTCCTTATTCCCTCTTCACGCAACCCATCTACATCCCTCTCACTTTACCAAAACCCCTCTTCTCCACCTCTTCACCTCTCATTCCTCTCCTCTTCCATCCCATTTCCTCTTTACCCTCTCCCCCTTCCCACCTTTCCCTTTCCCGCTACCCGAGCAAATCTGTTAAGTTCTTATGGAAAATCGAAGTCACTCGGCCTCCTGCACTCGCGTCTTGGGAAATCTTAAGGGGAGAGGTCGACTGAATGGCGGAGTCGTTGCCACCTCCTCCTGGCTTATTAGGGCAAGCAGTGGGAGAACAGGAGGTGGGGAGAGAGAGGCGCCGGAAAGAGAAAAAGACGAGGGAGAAAGGAACAAAGGGGAAGAGGGAGAGAGGGAGAGAAAGATGGAGGGAGGAAGGGAAGGAGAGAGAGAGAGAGGGAAAAAAGAAAAGAGGCGGTGGGGGAGAGTAAAGAGAGAGAGAGAGAGAGAGAGAGAGAGAGAGAGAGAGAGAGAGAGAGAGAGAGAGAGAGAGAGAGAGAGAGAGAGAGAGAGAGAGAGAGAGAGAGAGAGAGAGAGAGAGAGAGAGAGAGAGAGAGAGAGAGAGAGAGCGAGAGAGCGAGAGAGAGAGAGCGAGTCAACTTCAAATAATATATTTTCCCGATATTCTTGAAAACGTTAAATCCGATAATAACGAACACCGACATTGTTACTAAAACCAATACCTAACTTTCAATATTACCATTATTTTTAGCTCGATATCCACCATGTTACCTTACGCAAAAAACACTAATGTTATGCCATTATAAGCAAATACAACAATAAAGCAAATGTTATTCTTATCACTAAAAACATTAAACATCGTTAAATTATATTTTCAATAGAAAAAATCGAAAATATAATTTAGACCCCCCTTAGCCTTCGAAATCCCTCACTTACCCTTTTTCCTATTTATCCATCGGAATGCTTGAAAAAGAAGAGGAAACGTAAGATTAGTATGTATCTTTATGTTTTACTAAGAAACACACAGACGGAAAATACATTTGTCCATTACGTAAAGTTTCACCACGAAGATTATCTTAAGCTACGAAAAAGACATACAACAAATACAGAGAAGAAAAGCTGGAAGAAATATTTGAAGACAAACCCACACGCAATCCGCAGCGAGCACAACAGGATGCGCGGGACATCCCTAATAACTCCTAAATTTCCCCAGCAGAATCCTCGGGGGAACAAGTCCCATTTTTTCTCCTCTCTCTCTCTCGGCGAATTTTCCTCAAATTGGACAAGGCAAGCCGCTAAGACCCGGACACACCTCCGAGCTCGTAAATCAACTCCGGAAGCCCACACGGAGTCCAAAATCTGCCTCGCAACGTCGTAAAGTCATCTCTCAAAAGAGCGCTTCCTTCTGTCTGTCTGTACCGACGGCGGCGGCGAAGAAGAAGACTGAGGATGCACGGAGAAGTGTGTGGGTGTTGGCGAGCGCTGCCGACGGCGAGGACGGTGGCGCTGCGGAAGGCGGTCGGTTCTTGGTGATAAAGGGTTTCCGTTCTGCCGCACTCTGTTGCAATAATTTTACATTATATATCAATTTTCAATTAATTCATTTATCTAGTTTTTTTATCTCACTGTATAACTTCTTGCCAATACCTTATGCCGACAGTGCCAATATTTCAACTATCATCGCCATGCCACCTAGCGTCTTGGCGGCGAACCTCCGCAGCACGCGAGCGGCGCCGTCCCTCCGGCCGAGACGGGAGGCCTCGCGCGGGCCGCGTCCGAGGCAAAATACGGGCTAGGTCCCTCCGGCAGAGATATGAGGCCGAGTTAAGGGGCGCCGCAACAACCACTTAGGAGCCGTCACAGGGCAGTTAGCGGTAATTAATGGTGGGCGAGAGGATAAGACCTTGGAGAACATTCGGTTGTCCGTCCTGATTTATGGTTCGTGTGTGTGTGTGTGTGTGTGTGTGTGTGTGTGTGTGTGTGTGTGTGTGTGTGTGTGTGTGTGTGTGTGTGTGTGTGTGTGTGTGTGTGTGTGTGTGTGTGTGTGTGTGTGTGTGTGTGTGTGTGTGTGTGTGTGTGTGTGTGTGTGTGTGTGTGTGTGTTTCGCGCGTGCGCGCGCGTGCTTGTGAGATAGAGATAAAGAGAAAAAAGAGAGTGAGAGAGAGAAAGAGAAGAAAAAAGAGAAAGAAAAAGAGAGAGACAGACAAAGCCTGAATGACAGCTACAGAATCATTCGACCCACGTACACATCATTCAACACCCCCAAAACCCCCTCCCTTCCCCACCCCCCCATCAATCTCCCTCCATTCCCCCGGGGGCCTCTATCCGCGAAACTATCCCTTCTACCCCCTTTTCCCCTCTCCGCTCATCATTAGGCATCGTGGAAGCTTCGAGAATGGTTTGATATATTGTGACGCTCACCCCAATTACAGATTGCTATCGGTGCTCCGGTATTATAAAGGGGTGGCGAAGGAGGGGTGAAGGGAGGAGCGAGGGGAGGAGGGTGAGGATGGTACAAGAGGGATGAGGATAGGGTGGGAGACGTGAGGATAGTGTGGGAGAAGTGTGGATAGCGTGAGAGGGGTGAAGATAAAATGAAGGGGGCGAGGATAAAGTGGGAGAGGCGAGGATAGAGAAGGAGGGAAGAGGAAATTGTTAGGTGTGAGGATAGTGTGAGGAGGACGGGCGTACCTGGGCGGAGTGAGGTCTGCTTGTGGGCGTGAACGTCGCAAATCGTTCAGAAGGTGGTTTACCTTTCCTTTCTAATCTCGTAATGATAGTGAAACGAGTTTTTTTTTTTACTTTTTTTGGCAGACTGTTTGCTGCTGCCTCTCTCAGGCTGCCTGTATGCCTGCCAGTCTCAGTCTCAGTCTCTCTCTCTCTCTCCCTTTCTTTCTGTTTCTTCTTATTTCTTCTTCTCCTCCTCCTCCTAATTTTCCCTCTGCATCTCCATCTCCGCCTTCTTCTCTTCCCAATCCCTTTTCTCCTTCTCCGTATCTTCTCCTCCTCTTTCTTGTCATTCCACCTCTCCTAATTTTTCTCCGTCACACTCTCCCTTCCACACACATTCCCTTTTTTTCTTCTTCTCCTCCTCCTCCTCCTTCTCCCCCTCCACATCTCGCCTTCTCATTTTCCTCTCCTCTTTTCCGTCTCCCTCATCCTCTCCCTCTCCCTCTCCCTGCCTCATACACACTCCCAAGCAAATATCAAACCGAGATACGACAGCCCGGCTAAGGCAAGACAGCAGATCCGCGATAAGATTTCAGCAGAGACAGAAAAAAAAGAATGGACACGTGTGCAGAAAAAATATCCAAAAGTCCCTGTGGAAAAAATAGGAATTCTTCATCTCGTCCTTCATTTTCTTATTTCCCTCTTCCTCCTCCTCCTCCTGCTCCTCTTCTTCTTCTTCCCCGCCTCCTCCTCCTCCTCCTCCTCCTTCTCCTCCCCCCCTCCTCTTCCCCCTCCTCCTCCTTCCCTCCTCCTCCCCCTCCTAATTTTAACTTTTCTCTTTACCTTCACTCCCGCTCTTCCTTTTCCTTTTCTCTTCTCTCCCACTCCACCTCTTCCTCCTCTCTTCCCCGGGCCTTCTCCTACTCCTTCCACTCAAAGCGCGACCTGCACCGCGGGTGACCGACAGGAAGCCCTTGCAACAGCACCTCCAAAAATACCTTCACCCTACACCCCCTCCTCTGCCCCTACCCTCCGCTCTTCCCCTCCCCTCCTCTCCTTTGCCCTACTCCCACGCCCCTTCCCTTACCTCCCCCCGTTCCCCTACCATCCAATCCTCCCCTTTCCCCTCTCTTCCCCAGCCACTTTCCCCTCCCTTCCCCACCTCCTTGCCCCTCCCTTCCCCACCCCCTTTCCCCTCTCTTCCCCACCCACCTTCCCCTCTCTTCCCCATCCACCTTCCCCTACCATCTTATATCAAGGGAGAGGGGAGAAGGGGAGAAGAGGGAGGGATGGAAAGTGGAGAGGAGGGGGAGGGGAGGGGAGAGACGGGGAAGGAGCAGCACGTCCGGTTCAATCATCAACACCCCTCGATTAATTACGCTAATTACCCGCGTCTTCTTATCGTGATGCATCCTGGGAGATAATGAGGAGAGTCAGTTATGCTAATGGCGGCATGTGGGAGCCCGGTTATGATGTGCTGGCCCATGCGGTGGCTATGCAGGGGAGAGGGTGGGGGAGGAAGGGCAGGGGGAGAGGGTGGGGGAAGAAGGGCAGGGGAATAGGGTGGGGGAGGAAGGGCAAGGGGAGAGGGTGGGGGAGGAAGGGCAGGAGGAGAGGCGGGGAGATGGTGGGGGTGGAGTTACATGTGGTCAGGCGGATGTGTGAAAATGGGGGAAGGAGGAGGGGATGGGGAGAGAAGGAGAGGAGAGGTGGAGACAGCGGGGAGGTGGATGTGTGAGGGTGGAGAGGCCTGTGGCTTACGGGGAAGAAATGGAGAAAGGAAGGAGAAAGGTCACAGTTAAAGTGAATTTGGTAATACGACTTCATCTTTAAACTCCTTCATTCCTTGCCTTCTCAATTTCCTCATACTTTATCTAACTTATCCACACACACACACACACACACACACGCACCCCCCCACACACACACAGGCACCCCCCCCCCATACCCACACACACTCTCTCTCACAGACACACGCACCCCCCCCCCCCACACACACACACACTCACCCTCTCACATACACACACGTACCTGTATACAAACCCGCTCTGCATACACGACAGCCTCCTATTTATACCCCCGCCTCCCTATCAATTCCCTCCCCAGCCCACCACCCAGCGCGTGTGAATGGCCCTCTCCCTCGTCACACTGGACCCCCGCGCGCAGTACCTACAAGATGGGATTGCTGTTTTAGGCCTAATTGGCAGAGGAATGTGCAGTCAATCAGTCAGGTGGCACTGATGGGGTGCCAAGAAAAATCGATCTTCCCCAGCCTCAGATGGCGCTGATAGAAGAGAAAATCTTCCTGAGCCTAATAATGGACAATTTCTTCTTCCTGAGCTTATTAATGGGTTATTTCTTCCTGAGCCTATGTATGGGCTATTTCTTCTTCCTGAACCTATTAATGGGTAATTTCTTCTTCCTGAGCCTATTAATGGGTTATTTCTTCTTCCTGAGCCTATTAATGGGTTATTTCTTCCTGAGCCTATGTATGAGCTATTTCTTCTTCCTGAACCTATTAATGGGTAATTTCTTCTTCCTGAGCCTATGTATGGGCTATTCTTCCCCCCTGAGCCTATTAATGGGTTATTTCTTCTTCCAGAGCCTATGTATGGGCTATTCTTCCCCCCTGAGCCTATTAATGGGTAATTTCTTCTTCCTGAGCCTATGTATGGGCTATTCTTCCCCCCTGAGCCTATTAATGGGTTATTTCTTCTTCCTGAGCCTATTAATGGGTTATTTCTTCTTCCTGAGCCTATTAATGGGTTATTTCTTCTTCCTGAGCCTATTAATGGGTTATTTCTTCTTCCTGAGCCTATTAATGGGTTATTTCTTCTTCCTGAGCCTATTAATGGGTTATTTCTTCTTCCTGAGCCTATTAATGGGTTATTTCTTCTTCCTGAGCCTATTAATGGGTTATTTCTTCTTCCTGAGCCTATTAATGGGTTATTTCTTCTTCCTGAGCCTACTAATGGGTTATTTCTTCTTCCTGAGCCTATTAATGGGTTATTTCTTCTTCCTGAGCCTATTAATGGGTTATTTCTTCTTCCTGAGCCTATTAATGGGTTATTTCTTCTTCCTGAATCTATTAATGGGTTATTTCTTCTTCCTGAGCCTATTAATGGGTTATTTCTTCTTCCTGAGCCTATTAATGGGTTATTTCTTCCTGAGCCTATTAATGGGTTATTTCTTCTTCCTGAGCCTATTAATGGGTTATTTCTTCTTCCTGAGCCTATTAATGGGTTATTTCTTCTTCCTGAGCCTATTAATGGGTTATTTCTTCCTGAGCCTATTAATGGGTTATTTCTTCTTCCTGAGCCTATCAATGGGTTAATTCTTCCTGAGCCTATTAATGGGTTATTTCTTCTTCCTGAGCCTATTAATGAGTAATTTCTTCCTCCTGAGCCTATTAATGGGTCATTTCTTCTTGCTGCTGTATAATTTCTTGAGTTTTAGCCCATGGGCAGCGTGTACTTTCCTCCCGCCGTAGATCTCGAGGATTTCCAATTAGCACGCGTCGAGGGCGATGTTCGAAAGGCTTCGCAATATAATCAGCGTCAGAAGGGCAATTATCAAGACTTATTGTTGTCTTTGTCATCGCCTTTATTTTCATGGTCACGATGATATATATTAGCAATTATAATATTATCATATTACAAACACCAGCACCATTACTGTCATCTTCGTGAATGCATTCGTTGCAATTATTAACAATAATTTCTGAGCTGTCGAACACCTACATTATTTTCGTTGTCACTTCCTCCTTTAATGAATTGTTTAACTAACACGTCTGATAATCGTTAATTTGACTAATAAATTCTGTGACGTCCAAATATACCGGTTACAAAACACGAGATACCATTCTTCTCTCTCTTTCTCTCCTTCTCTTTCCCTTTTCTTTCTCTTTCCATCTCCTTCCTCCCTCTCTCCCAGCCTTTCTCTCTCCCTCTCCTCTCTCTCTGCCTTACCTTCTCCTCCTCTTCCCCTTTTATCCTCTTTATCTCTCTCTCTCTCCTGGTCCCTCTCCTTCTCCCACTTCATTTTCTCCCTCTCTCCCCCAACCTCCAAAACAGGCATATACCACATCACAAACATGGAGACACGCTCTTACAACCCCCGCTACCCCTTATCCTAGCCACCCAACCCTGCCTGACTCCTTGCCCTTCCCTCCTTCCCTCTCTCCCACCCTTTCCCCTCCCTCCCGTCCTCTCACCCCTTCCCCTTCCAGCCTCCACCCCCTCCCTTCCTCCCTCTCACCCCTCCCCTTTCTCCCTTTTCCTTCCCCACCCCTTCCCCTTCTACCCTCCAACCCCTTCCTTCCCCTCCCTCCCTCCAACCCCTTCCCTCCCTCCCTCCCTTCCTCTCACCCCTCCCCTTTCTCCCCTTTCCTTCCCCACCCCTTCCCCTTCTACCCTCCAACCCCTTCCTTCCCCTCCCTCCCTCCAACCCCTTCCCTCCCTCCCTCCCTCCTACGGGACATCAATTTAAACTACTGATTGAATGCTGACGTTTGATGGATATCTCCACCTGTCCATCATCAATCAGGACGGACCGGCAACTCACAACCGGACGCCCAGATCGCCACACCTTCGCCCGGCCACTCCGCCCTCCAAGACGACCGGTTGCATTGTGGGCGGGATCGTTGCAGCAAAAATAAATCAGTCGAATATCAGCAATGATAACAGCAATGATTAAAAATTCCAGTGATAAAGAGGGAAGATGACAGTGGCAGGGACTATGAAAATGAAACAAGATGTGAGTAAAAAAAATAAAAAAAATAAAATAAAAAAATAAAAAAAATAAAATCAAAATGAAGATGAATATCGTTGTGAAACAAGAAAAAAATGAAAAAAAATAATATTGATAGCGATAACCATGATGATGATGATAACGATAATAATAATAATGGTAATAGTAATAGTAATTGTAATAGTAATAAAAATATAATGACGATGATGAATAAAATAATAATAATAATAATAATAGTAATAACGACAATAAAAATAGTTATAATAATAAAATATAAATAGCAAGAATGATAAGAATACTGAAGGCGACAATAAGAGAATAACAACACCCCCCCACACCCACACCCACACGCCCACACCCAAACCCACATAGAAGAAAAAAAAGACGCATATGCAAAGTGCATCCTTGTAACATCACAGAATCAGGGACGAGCCATTAATAAAACCATCAACACCGCCACCAAAAGACACCCGAGGGACAAACACTAAACGAATACAAAGTCAAAAAACGCCCACGGAACCGATGTGCAAGTAAACAGACCAAAAAAATTGGCGACAATCAAAACAACAGTCGCATCAATTAATAACAATGACAATGATAAAGATTATCATAAGCTATTAACTGCAGCAAATGATGATGATAATAATATTGATAAATAACAATTGCACCAAATAATAATGATAAAATAGATAAATACCAGTTGCAGTAAAAAATAATGGTGAGAAAGATAATGAACAGAAATTGCAGCAAATAATAACACTGATGATAATCAACAACAAACAATAACAATGGTAATAATAATCAACAACAACAACAGCTGCATCACTCGGCGTCGACAGACTCGCCGGCGCCAACGTGACAGGAACCGAAGCACGAGAGCCCTTGAACCGCGAAACGTGGCTGCGGGCGTGACAAGCCTCGGCAGCGGGGGCGTGTCATATCCAGCGGGGGCGGGGCGAGCTCGCGCGGGAGCCCTAGGGTGAGAAGTGTGACAAAGTGAGACGGAGTGAGACAAAGTGTGAGAAGACTTAGGAGCCGAAGTTTATTCTCCGCTTTCCTCCCTATTTCTTGCCTCCCGTGATCCCAGACGTCGCCAAGGGGTTGTAATGGGGTTGTAATAGGGGGGGGGGGAGGGAAACGTATTGTCTAATGGATTTTTCGGTGACAGTTCAAGAGAAATATGACGCCAGATGACGGCCATACAGTTAGTGAGAATGACTCCGGGTGCTGCTGACCGAAATAAGTAATTATCCGGAAAAAAAACTTGTTGCCTCAGTATGTGTGATATAACAACAACAACAATAATAACAAACGACATGAAATCAACTCCTGGTACAGAAGACGAATATCAGGCATTAAACCCCCATTAACGGACGTCTCTTATAAAAATAAATAAAAATAAATAAACAGATTTTGAATCTTAGTTTCGGACGCACGCTACCACCCCCGACCTACCTCAAAAATAGCAACCCTTGTAAAAATCCCAACGTGATTCGATGCCAATAACGAACCCCCCAAAAAATAAACCCCCGAATAAATAAAATCAACGCCAATGTCGCCCATAAATAATATAAAATAAATAAAAAACCCGAGCCAGCCCCAGCGCCAACAACCCCTCCTAATGACGCATTCAAGGCAGCGCGCAGGAATAGAATCTTAACGCTTCAATATCTCGGATGCCATTAAGAAATAAATAACGAAGGAGTCCCCGCTGGCCGCCTCCGCCGCCCCCGCGAAACCGACTCCAGCGGCGCCCACATCCTTGACAGTTATCGGGTACCATTTGCATACATCATATATCCTACATTATATATCCTGCTGGCTCTCTCCACAACAGTACGTCTATTCCTTCTCTTATCCCCCTTTTATTGCTGTTTATTTCCATTCGTCTTTTTATTCCCCTTTTTATTTACAAGATTTGGAGAAAAATATACTATAGCACTTTAGCAGACGCGACCTTTTTCATCCATAGCGGGGCGCGAGTCCCAAGGCGCGACGGACACGAAGGCAAGCACGCTGACGGACAGACGCAGTGGATCGCTCGCTCAGTTGCTTGCTGGCGCTCTCTCGCTTGCTCGCTCTCTTGCTTGCTCGGTCTCTTGCTTGCTTGCTCTCTTGCTTGCTGGGTCTCTCGCTTGCTTGCTCTCTTGCTTGCTCGGTCTCTCGCTTGCTTGCTCTCTTGCTTGCTCGGTCTCTCGCTTGCTTGCTCGGTCTCTCGCTTGCTTGCTCTCTCGCTTGCTTGCTCGGTCTCTCGCTTGCTTGCTCTCTTGCTTGCTTGGTCTCTCGCTTGCTTGCTCTCTTGCTTGCTCGGTCTCTCGCTTGCTTGCTCTCTTGCTTGCTCGGTCTCTCGCTTGCTTGCTATCTTGCTTGCTCTCTCTCTCTCTCTCTCTCTCTCTCTCTCTCTCTCCCTCTCTCTCTCTCTCTCTCTCTCTCTCTCTCTCTCTCTCTCTCTCTCTCTCCCTCCTGTTATTTCATCCCTTTGAGATGTAATTTTTGTCTTAATAAACGTGTCAAAGTAAAAAAAAAGTCTCGCTCTCTCTCTTTCTCTCTCACACACACACTCACTCAAACACACACTCACTCAAACACACACACGCACACATACACATATATATAATGAGTGAGATACGTGATGCTATTAACACTGATTTATCATGATATAATAAGCCTGGATATATACAGACCCAAACCACCGCTATAAAGACATTAGTTTACTCTACCCTGATAAAATACTCTAAACCACAATACAACAATAATTCACCGTCAAACACACAACGGGCACGATTGCGTTACAACATCGATAATACAATAACGCAACAATGATACAATAACAACAGGTGACGATGACGAACCGATCCCGCCGCGGCCGAAAACCAACAAGGAGCGCCCTCTCCCGGAAGCCGACGTTCCGGTTACGCGCTGATTTATCGCCGACAGAAATTAAGTTTCACAGTGATTAGTCGTCTCCCGCCGCCATCGGAATCCGTTAGGGGGATCCCGGGGCGCCGAGTGTGAAGGAGAGGCGAGGAAGCCACGGATCGCAAGCGGGTGGGAGGCAGATGACGGGCGGCGGCTCAGGAGATAGATGGGCGAGGGAGGTGCGGAGGGAGGGAGATAGGGAGGTGGGGGAGGGAGAGAGGGAGATAAAGGGAGATGGCAGATAAGGGGAGGTGGGGGAAGAAGGGAGGGGAGGGTAACAGAAAAGGAGGGGGAGATGGAAGGGAGAAAGGAAGATAAAGAGAAAGATATATATATATATATATATATATATATATACAGAGAGAGAGAGAAGAGAGAGAGAGAGAGAGAGAGAGAGAGAGAGAGAGAGAGAGAGAGAGAGAGAGAGAGAGAGAGAGAGAGAGAGAGAGAGAGAGAGAGAGAGAGAGAGAAAGCGAAATCAGAGAGAGAAAAAAAGAAAATAAAAATATAATCACACGAACAGACGGATGCAGAGACACCAAACACAAACAAGCACAAAGAATCAAAAGAGACCTTAAAAAAAGAAAGAAAAAAACAAAAACAGACCAAAATAACTCGCACAAACACAAGCAACCAACCACCCCGCACAAAGCAGGGTTGCAAAGGAAAAACACGCCGCTTCCCGAACGCCCCCGAAGGAAGTGTGTTACCGAGCCAAAGCCAGAGCCAGACGGTGACAGGTCCGAGGGAGGAACATTAAGCGGTTTAATCGTTGACATTATTCACTGGAGGACCATTATGTCCTTCTGGCCATGCTGATGCGGCCGGCCAAGGTCAGCGCGGGGGACCTTGGCCGGTCGTGTAATATCTAGGGAAGAGTGGGAGGGAAACCCGGGGATGGACATGAATGGGGGAGGCAGAGGAGAAATGGGAGGGTAAGAAGGAAGGAGAGAGGGAGATAAGAGATAGATAGGTAAAAGAGAGAGAGATAGAGAGATGTTGAGGAAGAGACAAAGATAGAGAGTGTTAGAAAGAAAAATGAAAGAAAGAAAGAAAAAAAGAAAAATGAAAGAAAGAAAGAAAGCAACAAGTCGGAGAGAGGAGACAAAGAGAAGCCCCCCGGCCTCTGATGAGCGACCCTTCAAACCCCCGTCCGGGAACACAGGCGAAGCGCCGCGCTAATTGTAACGTCGCGCTCCGTACCGTAAATATGGCTGCCATGCACGCGTCGCCTCGTGCATGATAATCGCCGACTTACGACGCGGCGAGGGCGTTCCCACGACCTCCGCGCCCGAGCCGAAACCCCGCCGGCGCATATCTCGGCATCCGACCCGACAACACGTGGCCCATCCGGCGCTGCGTGCCTTCACATCCCGGCCATAATGCAGGCGAAGGATTTCCATCGATAGAGAGACGCACCGAACGCACGACGACGTTCATTTGGGTCTTTGTTCAGACACGTTATAAATTCGATATTTTATTTATTTTATTTATTTCTGCATCAGCTCATTTGAGGATTTATACATATATATATTTGTTTTTTTTTTCTTCCTCTTCTTTGTGTTTTTCTCCTCCTCCTTTTCTTGCTGGGCTTGCTCCGGGCGTCAAGAGCGATCGTCATCCGCCCCCGTGTGCTCACCAGACCATGAGCTCAAGACCAGAAGACCAGTCACAGCGATCACCAATCCATAAGCCAAAAGCCACACCAAGAGCTTCCTCGATACCCGCTCGCCCTGCCCAGACGACCTGGACACAGACCGAACCAGACCGAGAGCCGAGATACCCGAGGGATCGAGATAACAATAAGAACATGGGGCAGAAACTCTAAAATAAATAAATAAATAAAAAATACGAGATAAGAACTCGCCCTTACTTGCCCTTCTTATTAACAGATAATCCCGCACATCTATCCATCCATTCATCCATCCTCCTTTCCCTCTTTCTCCACCAGTTTCCTCCTCCTTATCCTCATTCTCCCCTCATCATCTGCCGTTCATATTTCGCCTTTTCTCTTCCCCTTCTCATTATTCTACCACCCTCCTCTTCCTCCCTTTCTCATTATTTAACCCCCCTCCTCTTCCTCCCCTTCTCATCATTCACTCCTCTTCCTCTTCCACCCCCTCACACCCTCATCTCCTCCTAAAGACCGCTAAATCGTGCTCCTGCAAGGCAAGCCTGGAGTAACCTGCGCATCACTCTAATTTTCCGGCTGTCCTGCTCGATCCAGACACAAGGGCGGCGGCGGCGGCGGGGTGAAGAGGGCTTGGGACAGGGGCAGGGGGCGATAGGGGGCGGGGATAGGGCCTGGGGGAGGGCCATGGGGGAAATAAGGAAGTGGGGGCGGGGATAGGGCCAGGGGGAAGACCATGGGGGAAATAAGGAAGAGGGGGAGGGAAGGGGACGTGAGAGGAAGGGGGGGGGAGAGGAAAAAGTTACCTGAGGCGTACAAATTAATGTGGACTCCCTGAGACTTTATTTTTATGCACCGTGGTGTTCTCTTTTCTTCCTCTGCTTATCGTAATCATCTGCGTCTTTCCTCTCATCCCAGTTCCAATTATCCTATATTTCAGTAAAATGAAGGAGAAAGGGGAGCATGTAAACTGATAAGAATAGGACGGGAGAAAAACATCAAGAGGGAGAGACTAAAGGAGAGGAAGAGGAAGAGGAGGAGGAGGAGAGGGAAGATCAAGAAAAAAAAAGAAGAGGTGGTGAAGGGAAAAAAGCAGATATAAGTAACAGAAGCAGAAAGGATGCAAGGGCGAAACTATATTATATATATACATAAATATATACATATAAATATATATAAACATATATATATATATATATATATATATATATATATATATATATATGTATGTATGTATGTATAATCTATGCGGCATAAATCATGAGTAAAAAGTGACAATGAGTAGTGAGAAAAACGGAAATAACAAACGCAAAAGTAGGCCATGCAAAGAGACAAAAAACGGAAAAAAGCGAATATCTACGAAAATCAAAACAAAAAACCAGAAAGCCTAAACAGTCACAGCACAAGCGGCCTCGCCCAGAACGCCAAAAGAGGGTCGTCAGGAAAGTCATTATAAGCGAGAGTGCCACTGATGGATGGCTGGGCAGAGGCGACGGCAGCCGTGCTTTGGCAGCAGCCACAACTTCTTCCGGATGATGGATGCAGAGAGAGATGGACGGCTGGATGAGGGAACTGAAGGAAGGGTGAAAACCTGGTTGCACAAATGGGGAATGGATGAGTGGAGTGGATCGATGGTGGATAGCTGGATGGATGAAGGGGTGATGGATGGACGGAATAATTAATAGTTGGATGCATGAGTGACCGAATGAAAGGAAGAGCAGCAGGTTGGATGAACGGAAGAATGATTGTACGGAAGCGGATTTTTCCCTAATAGCACGAACTCTATCCCACAATCTGGCAAGCGAAGTGTTTTTTATCGAAATGATATTATGAAATGCCGCAATTATCATTTCCCATTGCAAACCACTGGCTCTGCAAGGAAGATGAAGCAAGTCAGCGGATCAATAGGCATACGAAACTATGAACAGAAGATGAAGGCACGCAGACACACACGAACTAGCGGAAATACATACACACATACAAACACATAATCTGAAAAAGGAAAGGAAACAATACATCACTGCCCGGACTGACAAATCACCCCCCCCCCCATCACCCCCCTCAACCTCACAGGTCAACCGGTCTTGGCTGACGTATTTACAGCAGATCAGCGCGACCGCAAACTATCGTCGATCAGCCACAAACTACCGATAACCAGCGGCCAGCAACCACTCTGCCCGCTGATTAGGGGAGTGTAACGGTCCGAGGAAATTGTCATGAAATAGGGGCGTCATAAATATGGGAAAACCAACCGCTGTATAATCTTGATTAACGACTCGATTGACAATAATGGATCGCCATGATGGATTTTTGAGAAAAAATTACAATAAACAATTACATGAACGATAGTCTACAGAAGTGAAGAAAATATACAAACAACAGAAAACGCAGTAAGATAATTTCGTTTACAACGTAAGCAGAAAATAAATTTACCAAATCTTAAAAAAAATGCAGCAATGTGTAGTCCGGCAACGTACCCGCACTAACAGACCGCGCCTTGAAAACTGGACGAAGAACAAAGCTAAACCCAAAATATGATTTAGCCATTGAATTAAAGCCAAATAAAAATTCAACCACCTCATTAGCCTTAATTCCCACCTCAAGTCACCCCCATCACGCACCTCATTCGACCTGATTAGAGCGAAGGCAGCGCCGCAACTGCCCCGCTGCGCCTCGTGCTTACGGGTCCACGCGAGGCTAAACATGTTAATTCCGAGTTAATGGTTCCGGGGCCGAGACAAGACTACCGTGTTGGCGGCTACAATGCCATCGCCCAGGTAAAAACCCAAGTGCGAAAGGCAGGTATGTGGCGCAGGTGTGTGTGGGGAGGCTTGGCATAATTGCGAGGGATATGGGGCCGCTAAGTGAAAATAATTATGTGGGGCAAGGTGTAGGTGTGTGTTTCATCTCCGCCCCGCTTGTATGGAAGGGGATAATCTATGGGGTATATTGCAGGTGCGTGAGATAGTGTGCGTATTTATGGAGCACGGGCGGATCACGTGTAATAAACCTAACTTGAAGTGCAAATACGTAATGCCAAAAAATAATTAAATGCAAGTAGAATAAAAATGAAAACAATAAAAAAAACACATACAATTTCTGTACTTTCCAACAGACCATCATAAAATTTTCACAAAATGCAGTCATGGCACTCTTACATACTGCTTCTACAAATAGAAATGTATAACTCCAAATACATCCAACCAAAATCTCTCGAAACAAAAGACAAGACACAATCTCCAGACTGCAACCTAGATCCTCGTAAAGGAGATCAAAATGCACGCAGACAAAGCGCCACTCGCCCTTGAAAAATTAATAAATGCAACTATGGACGCTGCTGAGTGCCTCCGCAGCCGCCGTTGCATTCAAACGGCCGCCGGCGAGTCAATTCACAGTCTCGCGTCCTCGCCTGGGAATTCATTATCTGCACGGGAGTAACATGGATTAGTTATGGTCCGAGGTGGTACAAAGGCCCTGGTCCCGCCGACGTGCGATTTTCTTCTTAAGGCTTCAGATCTGGCGGCTTCAAGTCGAGATGAAAGAGGCTGTTTTGACTGCCGGCTTTAGATCCCCCGACAGAATATGGCTCGGTTTTCTGATGCCTGTTGCTCGCTACATTTAGATCCGTGTCTGTCGGTGTGCCTCTCTGTTTTGTATCCGTATGCTCTACATACCAACACACACGCACATACATACGCACACGCCCACCCACGACCCTAACCAGCTCGCCCCCGCCCTCCTCCGACGGCAGACCACAAACTGCTCCTGCTCACGAAGCTCCCTGTGTTCTCGTCCATGTTGCAAGTGCCTCTTAAATGTATGGTGCAATTAGCCACAGTCTACCAACTTCTGCGGCTTCGGCGAGGCGGGGGAGGGGGGGAAAGTCCACCAGATGTACATCATGCAACATTAAGAGAGAAAATCAGGTCTACGATGTGTGTAATCAAGAGTTCAA
>NC_091577.1:25690494-25692994 GCF_042767895.1 Penaeus vannamei | reverse complement strand
TATCCTTCCCTATCCCTCTCATTTTCTTCTCACCTCTTTTCTTTATCCCTTTCTCCTTCTTTATCCCCCACTCTCACTCTCCTTCTCCCCCACCCTTCTTCCTAACCCAAGTCCCCCTCATTTCCCATATCTCTTCTCATTCTTTCCTTTCCCTCTTCCTCACCCTTTCCCCTCCATACATACATGTTATCCCTCCTTCCTTCATCCCCTCCTCTCTCTCTCTCTCTCATTCCTCTCTTCTTTATCTCCCTCACAGATAGGACACCAAAAGACGGTAAGATGACACAGCACATGTCAAGGTCGGCCCGTAGCCCTCCCACGCCCTACATCCATAAGTGTCATGTCATAGTGTTGACCGAATTAGGTCATGAGCCTTACTTACTTTCATGCGGTATTAACCCCCACCCCCACCCCCACCCCACCCCATGAAGACCCACTAGACAGCATAAACACACCTATTGAAATGGATTTTTTTTCCGGTGAAATGAACACCGGGGCCAAAATGAACGGCGATCCTCAAAGGTGTTTTTAACCCCAATTAAGAGACATAAATCGCATCCGAAGTAATTATCGCCATTAATGAAAATGAATACCTTCCGCTGTTAAATAAGGGAGCGTAATGACTCGGCCAGATCGCGGCGGCGGTCGACCCTGATTCGCGTCTGCTATTGTTGTGTCATCCTCTCTTTCTCTCTTTCTTTCTCTCTCTCTCTTTCTCTTTTTCTATCTTTCTCTCTATCTCTCCCTTTCTCTCTATCTCCTCCTTTCTCTTCGCCTTCATTATCTTACTTTTCTTCCCTTCCTTTCGCTGCTTCTATACAAGTCCTTTTTTTCCTTCCCACTAGTTCTCTCTTACTGTAGTTCTTTCTCTTTCATTTTCTTTCCTTCGTTTTCGCTTCTCTTCCTTTTCTTTTCAAGATGTTTTCGCAAGTCTTCTATTTTTCTTCTCATTCTCTCCTCCTGTGAATCTTTCTTTCTTCTTGTGTTCTTGTCTTCCAAGTTGCTCTATTTTTGTTTTCTTTTATTCCTCATTTTTACTCCTCTTTTCTTCTTTCACATTCTCTCTCACTGTTAACCTTTTCTTATGTTTTATCTTTTGCTCTGAGATTTTTCAAGCTTCTTTTTTTCTCCATCCACTACTTTCATCTCATTTTCTTATTTTCTTCGCGTTTCTTTCTTTTTCCTTTGCATTTTTCCTTCCTACTGTCTCAGCCTCGCTTTTTGTATCTCACTTGCCTTCCTTCAATTCCTCATTCATCCATTCACATTCTTCACTCCTTCCCTTCCTTTCTCCAATCCTTATTCTTTCTTTCCATTTTTCCCCTTCAATCAGCAATTCTATCGCAACTTCTTCCTCCTATCGTTATTTATCAGTTTCGCATCCTCCTCCTATCATTATTCCTCAATTTCGCATCTTCCTCCTATCGTTATTCCTCAATTTCGCATCTTCCTCCTATCGTTATTCATCAATTTCGCATCTTCCTCCTATCGCTATTTATCAATTTTCCATCTATCCATCGTTCCAAATTTCCCCCTTCCTTCCCATGATTCTCTCCTTCCCCGCCGCCCCACAATGGCGGATTCACCGTAAACAGTAACTCAAGCTGGTGCAGAACGCGTGGGAACTTTTGAAAACCTAAGACAATAAAGGTCACAAAAATGAGGAAGGGAGGGGTGAGGGTGAGAGGGAGGGGCGAGGGAGGGGTGAGGGGGAGAGGGAGGGGTGAGGGAGAGGGGGAGGGGGAGGGGGAATGATAGGAATGGAAAATTTTCATTCCTTCCTCCCTCCCTCCCTCCCTCTTTCCCCACCCATTCCCTCTCCCCCTTCGCCTTCTCCCTTCCCTATTTCACCCCTCCCGCTTGCCCATTTCACACCTCCCCCTCCCTCTCCCGTCTTCCCCTCCATCTCCCCCTTCCCCTTCTCCCTTGCCCGTTTAACCCCTCCCCCTCCCTCTTCCTTTCTTTAGTCGTCATATTTCTCCTTCCACCAATTTCCCTCAATTACAAATTAGGAGCCGTGACTAGTATATAATCGATTAATCCATTCTCTGCCAATTTATATGCCATTGAATTGTCTTTTCTCTATCAAAATATATATTTCCTTTGACATAAACTGTCGGCACCGTTTCCTGTTTTTACTTAAAATTCCGTTTTGTTCTGCCTCAATTGCTCATTTAATTCTCTTAACCACGTTTTCTTTCTCCCGCATTCGCAATCCTATATTTACTTTTGTATTTATCTTTATCATCACTATTAATACTACTAGTATTATTATAAGTAGCGTTATCACTATCATTATCATTTTTGTTATCATTATTAATACTATCATTGTCGTCATTCCTATTGTCACTAATAATACTATCATAACTATATCCATGTCGTACTCTGTATTCCATCTTCACTCCATCATTAACTATTTGACTTTTTCCATTTCTACTCTTCTCTTCATTCTGTGTCTCCAACATCTCTCTTCCTCCTCTTCCATCTCCATTCCTCACCT
>NC_091577.1:25670494-25685494 GCF_042767895.1 Penaeus vannamei | reverse complement strand
CGAGAGGAACTCGGGCATTAAACACTGCACAGTAGTTGCTATCATTACCGAGCCGCCGCTTATCCCGGAAGTGGTATGTTAACCTATCCCCCCCCCCACACCCCTACCCCCCCTCCCCCGCCGCAAAAAAACTCATGCATGACGGAAGGGGGTTGGGGTGGGGTGGGGGTCTTCTTTTCTTCTCTTCTTTTTATCTGAAGAATATCACGTAACAGTGTTATGTTTGCCGAATAGGTGCGAGGGGAGGGGGTAAGGAAGGGGAGTAGGGAGAGGGAAAGAAGGGGGAAGGGGAGGAGGGGGAGAAGGGAGAAGGAGAAGGGGGAGGAGAGAAGGGAGAAGGGAGAAGGGAGAAGGAAGAGGAAAGAAGGGGAGGGAGGCGGTGGAGAAGGAAGGGAGAAGGAAAGGAGGAGGAGAGAAGCGAGAGGAAAGGAGAGGGAGGAAGGGGGGAGAGGGAAAGGAGGGTGGGGGTGAGAAGGGGAAAAGGGAGAGGGGAAAGAAGGGGGAAGGAGGATGGAGGGTAAAAGAAGGCAGAGAGATGGAGGGGGAGAAAAATTAAGGGGGAGATGGAAGAAGTTGAGGGAATCGAAGAGGGATATTAGAGTAAGGGCAGAGGGAAGGAAAGGAAGGAGAGAAAATAATTTAATTTTCAGTTCTAGAAGGCGAAGAGGGAAGAGAAAAATAAAGAAACGGAGAGAAAGACAGGATGGCAGAAGAAAGAATGGATAAGAAGGGACGCAAGAAGTTTTGAGGGAGGGAAGTGCAGTAGTCAAGAAACAACTTCATCAAGATCCGGACACAATAGAGAGGCAATAAAACCCTGACGAGAAGACGTGACTCCGCGAAGTTAATAAAACAAAACAAATGACCGAAAATGGCAATGAATTTCTCATGACAGCTATCCGGGCGGGGACTCAGGAGAGCCGTTGAGCAGTTGCAAACCGCCCGCAAATGCTCAGCGAAGAAAAATAAAAACAATTGTCGTAACCTCATGATGAAGGTGGTGCTTATGATGATGACGATTAATGCAGTTGCAATAATGACAGAAATGAAAAATAAACCGATAACAAAGAAGAGGAAGAAGGAGGAGAAGAACAAGACGATGAAGAGAGAAAGAAGAAGAACAAGAATATGAAGAGAGAAAGAAATAATAATAATAAGAAGAAGAACAAGAAGGGCGTGGTAGCTTTCTAGATGAACTTCCTAGAACATAGCGGACAAGATAGCCGTGACGTCACACGGGCGCGGGAAAGACGGGTCGGCGCCGCTTCCTCCTCCTCCTCCTCCTCCTCCTCCTCCTCCTCCTCCTCCTCCTCCCCTTCCGTTCACTCCCACGATCACAAGCGCGAAATGAGATAAGAATTGAATCATCTAAGAAGAAAAAAAAATATGAAAAAAAAACAAACAAAAAAACGGACTAAGGAGAAAAATAAGACAAAAGAAAAAAAAAGGCGTCTTGTCATAGCCAGCGCTAACACAGGCGAGTACACCGTCTTGAAGGACCCGCCGTGTCGAACAAGGGTTTCTCATCTTTGACACCGTTGCGCACCTGTTTATGAGTTTGTTTAAGGGTCGTGGCGAAGGGAGGAAGGCAGGGAGAGAGGAAGGCAGGGAGGGAGGGAGGGAGGGGGGAGGGGAGGGAGGGAGGTGGAGGAGGAGGAAGTGGGAAAGTAAGATGGGAAAGAGAGAGGAGGAGAGAGGAGGAAGATAGAAATAAGGAAGGTGTTGGGGTTAGAGAAGGGAAGGGAAGGTACGGGAAGGGGATGGGATAGGAAGGGAAGGGAGAGAGGGAGAGAGGGAGAGAGGGAGGGAGGGAGGAGAGAAAAGAGAGAGAAAAAAAAAAAGAAAAAAAAGAGAGAGAAGTATAGAGAAGAAAAGGAGGGAGAGAAAAAGTATATCTCTAAAAAAAAAAAACCTGACCTTACAGACAAAAAAATGATAAAAGAGAGGAAAGAGGAGCCAAAGAGCAAATAACAGAGATTAACAAACTTCATGCGCCTCGGCTACACCCTTTTATCCCAATATGTGGAGGGAGAAAGGAGAGAGGGAATAAGGTTTGCGAAGAACTAATAGCCATGCTTAAGTTGAGGTGCAGCATTAATCACACAATGCACACACGCACGCACACATGCCCCGCACTCGCACACATACACCCATACTTTCTCTCTCTCTGCCCCCCCCCCTCTTTCTCTCTCTATCCCCCCTCCCTCTCTCTCTATCCACCCTCCCTCTCTCTCTCTATCCCCCTCCCTCTCTCTCTCTCTATCCCCCTCCCTCTCTCTCTCTATCCCCCTCCCCCTCTCTCTCTCTCTATCCCCCTCCCCCTCTCTCTCTCTCTCTCTCTCTATCCCCTCTCTCTATCTCTATCTCTCTCTATCCCCCTCCCTCTCTCTCTCTCTCATCCCCCTCCTCTCTCTCTCTATCCCCTCCCTCTCTCTCTCTATCCCCCTTCCTCCCTCTCTCTCTCTATCCTCTTCCTCCCTCTCTCTCTCTCTATCCTCTTCCTCCCTCTCTCTCTCTATCCCCCCTTCGTCCCTCTCTTCTATCTCTATCCCTCCTCTTTCTACCTATCCCTATCTTTCTCTCTCTCTCGCTAACCCTATCCCCTTCTCTCTCTCGCCAACCTATCCCCCTCGCTCTATTCCAATTCCTCTCTCCATTCTTATTCCTATTCCTATTCCTATCCCGCTCCCTCTCCTTCAGACACAAGACACACGCACACATACACACATGCCAGAGTCACGACAAATATGGCATAAAAGGACAAGGAGGGACCGAAAGCGATCCATGTGTGCAGAGTCCGGGTCAAGGAGGAGTAGGAGGAGGAGGAAGCTGGAAGAGGGAGAGGGAGGGAGAGGGAGAGGGAGAGGGAGAGGGAAGAGAAAGATGGAAGAGGAGGGGAGGGGGAGGAAAAGGAGGAGGAGGAAGCTGGAAGAGGGAGGAGGAGGAAGAAGCTGGAAGAGGGAGGAGGAGGAAGAAGCTGGAAGAGGGAGGGGGAGGAGGATTGGGGGGAGGAAGCTGGAAGGAGGGAGGGGGAGGAATGGGAGGAGGAGGAGGAGGAGAAAAAGGAGAAGGAGGAACAGGAGGAGGAGCAGGAGGAGGACGAGGAGGAGGAGGAGGAGGAGCAGGAGGAGGAGGAGGAGGGGGAGGAGGAGGAGGAGGAGAAGAAGAAGAAGAAGAGGAAGAAGAAGAAATGAAGAAAAAAAACAAAGCTGAAAGAAGTGGATGGCCAACCGGTGGAAGAAAAAAGAAGAGCGGTATTTTCCATTTCTTTTTTCAGAAAATAATCGCATTCTTCCTTTATCTAATATGAGAAAAATAAATATGTATTCAATATGCAATACAAACAGAGAGAAATGTATAGAAGGATAGAAGAACAGTCGGATAGGCGGATACACAAATAAATCAACAAAAGCACCTACGGATCGTTAATACATACACGTTTTCATTCCTCCTTCCCTCCAACCTTACGACACGTCAATGATACAGAATATCTCGAGAGAACAAAATGCAACAAGTAAATATCTAAACACAATTAAGCAAACGCGCCACGCCAACACGTCAAAACTTGTCTTATTATCTGGCAATATGTCTAGATAATGCAAACAATTCGCAAAGCACACTTCATAATCAACATCCTGGAACTCTAATTAACCAATGCATATTACCTGATTTATGATGAACTCCGAAGATCAAATTTGGAGAGAGAGAGAAAAAAAGTTAGATTACTAATTACTCAAAATGAAAGAAAAGAGAAAAGAAAAGAAAAATGGAATAATAGATAACTAATTATTCAAAATGAAAGAAAAGAAAAAGAGAAAAGAAGAAAAGAAAGAATAAATAAATCGCAAATAAGCAAATAAACATAATTCAAAAGCATCTTTTTCTGGCCAGCTTGTCTTTCCATCAAATAAAACATCGCCCATAAATTGTCTACGAGCAAGTCAGCGTTCCAGCGACACGCCTCTGCCAAAAATTCAAAAGGAGAAGAAGAAAATAAAAAGAAAAGAAAAGAAAAAGAAAAAAAAAAGTCAAAAAGACAATCTCACATCCGCGTCATCAAATCCGGTTAAAGGCATGTCCCTCCAGGAATGCCTTGCCAGTGATTATGCGATTAAGCAGACAAACCCTAATCACGGAGGGGGTGGAGGGGGGAGAGGGGAAGAGGGAGAGCGGAGGATGAAGACAGAGTGAGGGGAGAGAGGGGAGAGGGATATTATGGAGAGACCGAGATGATACAAGTGTTGTTTAGAAAATTAATTGCAAGTTGACCGCCACTACCGGAGCCGGCGTGCCTCTGCCCTGAACGAGTCGCGGGTCGTGACTCGCTGATATTACTGCTGGCCTTATCTTTGCTGCGGGGGAGGGGGTATGGGGGGAGAAGAGAGAAGGGGATAAAGAGGAAGGGGAAGAGGGAGGAGAAGAAGAGGGAGGAGAAGAAGAGGGAAGGGATGAAAAGGGATGGGGATGAAGAAGAAGAGGAAGAAGAGAGAGAGGATGAAGAGATAGGATATGAAGAGGATGAAGAGGAAGGGGGGAGAAGAGAAAAGGAATGAAGGGGAGACGAAAGAGTAGTAAAGGGCGAGGATGAGAGCAGAATAAAGGAAGATGAGGGAAGGTGAAGCAGAGCAAATGAGGAAGAGGAGAGACAGGGAAGATTAGGATGACAGAGAGGAGAGGTGAGAGGGCGAAAGAGGAGGGAGAGGAGGAGGATTAGTAAAGAGCAGAAAAAGCGAAAAGTTCAAGTTGGCGACAAAGAGAAAGAGGAAAAAGGAAAGAAAAAAAACGAGAGAAATGGAGACAAGTAAGGTCAGAGGCTAAGAAACACGAGATGCAAAAAGCCGAAAAAGAAGAAAAAGAAAAAGAAAAAAAGTGGATGGCAAAAGGAAGATGAAAAGCAGAGACTGGGGAAGAAATGGAGAAGGATCAATAACATAAGGCAAGAAACGAAAGAAAGAGAGAAAGAGAAATCCAGTGAAGGATCAGAGGATAGGAGAGGGAGAGGGAAGGGACAGAGAGGGAATAGAGGAATAAGCCAAACGTAAGCTAAATGCAAGGTAAATGCAATATAATCTTATCGTGCTTTTCTATCTCCCTCCGCCCTCTCGCTGTGTCTCTCTCATACTCCTTCGGGTTTCTTCTTCGTTTCGTTTCCTTCGACTGAAGTTTTTCCTTTTCTTCCACTTCCTTTTTTCCCGCCCCCTTTTTTCACCATTAATTTCCCCTTCTCCCCTCTTCTTTCCTCTCCTTCCTCCTCTTCTCCCATCCTCTTTCCTCCCCCTTTTCTTTGTTCCGTCTCCTCTTCCTCTTTCTACTCCGCCCTTAATCATCTTCAACCTTTTCTTTTCCTTCTTCCATCTCCCATCCTTCTTTCCCCACCCTCAATAACTTCTCTCCTTCCCTCTCCTCTTTTTTTCGCCCTCAAATCATCTTATTCTCTCTTCCCCTTTCTTTTCCTTCTCCCCTTCTCCTCCCTTCTTTCCTC
The DNA here is from genome assembly GCF_042767895.1 of Penaeus vannamei. Classification (NCBI taxonomy): domain Eukaryota; kingdom Metazoa; phylum Arthropoda; class Malacostraca; order Decapoda; family Penaeidae; genus Penaeus; species Penaeus vannamei. The sequence goes on along the minus strand of NC_091577.1, from coordinate 25,680,012 downwards.
CGCCCTCAAAAAAAATTCTCCTCTCCTTCCTTTCCCCGCTCTCAAAAATCTTCTCTCCTCCCCCCTTCCCCCTTCTTCACCTCCTTCCCTCTCCCCTCTTTCCTTCCCCCCCCCTCAATAATCCCATTTTCCCCCCCCCCACAGCCCTCCCCCTCCCTTACACGACAGCTCCCCGCGGCGACCATCTGTCTCCTGTCGTTTCTCCATCGCAAAAAAAGGGAAGAGAAAGAAAGAAAGAAAGAAAAAAAAAAACCACGTCAATCCTCGAGGCCGTCGCTGGCAAGCCGAGTCGACGACAAAGACAAACAAGCAAACAAAGACAGCGATCGTTTTCGGTCTCCGCAGCACGGTGAAACGGACTGGCTCGAAGGAATAAAAAGGCGAGGCTCATGGAGAGGAATAAAACAAAGGAAATGCCTCGCGAGGGATTCGTTACAGTAAATAAAAGGGGAGATGAAGCACTTTCTCTGACCGAGCTGGATACACAACGCGAGGGTGATTGCTGTAAGATAAATTAAATATTATTACTACTATTGATATCTAATACTACTACTACGACGACTTCCACAGAAAATTATCATGATGATGATGAAGAATAAGATGATAAAGATGATGATGAAAATAATGTTGATGTAGATGTAGATGTAGAAGTAGATGAAAATGAAGATGAAGATGATGATATCAATAACAGTAATAATAACTATCAATATCACACTATATATTAGTAATGATAATAAAAACAGTAACATTTATAAACAACAAAAAACAAAACAATAATGGAAATAACAATAACATTAACAACAACAATAATAATGATAAAGCTGATGAAAACGCTAACAGCAAGAAAAAATAATAAAGAATAGAAAACAATATCAGCAACGAAATTCCAATGACAATAACAACAATAATGATAAAAAACAAACGGCCCGAGCCCCGCACAGCCAAAGCAGAGACAGCGCAGACAGGCCACGCAGCGCAGACGGGAGAGAGACAGATCGCGCCCCTCCGGCCAGCGCGGACACGTGCAACGAAGGGGGAATGGAGCCCAAACACAAACAATTTATAGTTGTATATAACGGCAGGGGACCGGGCGTTTGTGGGCGGCCCCCTATGGGCGGGATGGTGGGCGGCCTCCGCTGATGACCAAAAACGAAGGAAAGGAACGAACAATGGGTGATGATGGACGATTAAAGGAACTAAATAAGAATAATAATTCTGATGGAGTACCAGCGGGTGACAAGTTGATATCGACTTTATTGCCAATATCGTTACTTCTATATCCATCCCTTATTCTATCACGAGAACACACCCACGGCAATGGTGATTGCTGCCATCTGCATTTCCTTTTTTGGGCGTTCCCTCCGCCTCTCCCCGTAGCTGTATTCCATTACTCACTATTGCACGTGCAATTCGTGCCGTTTGCATGATTTTATTGCATGCGATTGGTCCCATGCGCTTTATTTACTGTACGCTTGAAGGACAAGCAACTACTACTACCATTACTATCAATACTAGTATCCTAACTTACTACCAATCCTTCTATTATTGTTATTGCTGACTATACTATTATCAGTGCAACTATAGACACCGGAACTACTATGAGTATTACCTCTATTACTGCCTTTATCACCAATGCTGCTACTGCTACTGCTCCCACCACCACTACCAACGCTAAACCACAACAGCGACCCCTGCACAGCAACAACACCCACTACTACACTACTAACCCGACCGCACCTGCCGACCATTCACATACAAATAAACCAGCGTCGTAGAATCGCCCCCGCCCCACCTCTCCCTTTCTTCCCTCCACCCCTCCACCCTACCTCTTAGCTTTCCCTCCCTCCCTCAACCCCATCTCCACTAACCTTCCCTCTCACCTCCACTCCTCCCTCCCTCCATCCCTCCACCTTATCTCCCCTAACCTTCCCTCTTCCCACCATCCCTCCAAATCATCTCCTTTAGCCTTCCCTCTCCCTCCCTCCCTCCCTCCAACCTCCCCTCCCTCCCTCCCTCCCACCTCCCCTCCCTCCCTCCTTTCCATCTTCCCTCCCTCCCTTCCCCTCCTCCCCGCACGCACCCGGATGACACAGCGAGAGAGAACCTCCTTGACCAGGTGTTCAGATGAATCACGGAGGCTGCTCGTCCTCCCACGGACATACGAGGCAACGGGAAGAAAGAAAATATGTATATTATCCATCAGGAACCCAATAAGTGGAAGATCATGATCGATAAGGCAAAGAAGGGAAAGTGTAAAGGCTATAAAATGCTACTATGGGATGAAGTGAATGGAAGGGACAAAGCTGAAAAAAAAAGAAACTGATAGAAGGAAAGTAGGGAGGAAGGATGGATGAATGAAAATCAGAGAGAGAGAGAGAGAGAGAGAGAGAGAGAGAGAGAGAGAGAGAGAGAGAGAGAGAGAGAGAGAGAGAGAGAGAGAGAGAGAGAGAGAGAGAGAGAGAGAGAGAGAGAGAGAGAGAGAGAGAGTGGGAGAGTGAGTGAGTGAGTGAGTGAGTGAGTGAGTGAGTGAGTGAGTGAGTGAATGAGTGAGTGAGTGAATGAGTGAGTGAGTGTGAGTGTGAATGCGTATGTGTGTGCGCGTGCGTGTGTGTGAGAGAAAGAGAAAAGTGAGGAGAGAGAAGGAGAAGGAGAGAGAGAGAGAGAGAGAGAGAGAGAGAGAGAGAGAGAGAGAGAGAGAGAGAGAGAGAGAGAGAGAGAGAGAGAGAGAGAGAGAGAGAGAGAGAGTGTGTGTGTGTGTGTGAGAGAGAGAGAGAGAGAGAGAGAGAGAGAGAGAGAGAGAGAGAGAGAGAGAGAGAGAGAGAGAGAGAGAGAGAGAGAGAGAGAGAGAACGCCGCGACCCTCGCCGCATTGCCGGAGTTTCTTCCCTCCCGAGATGAAACATGGACGCAAATAGTATGCAAAGCGATAAGGATTTCCGCCCCAAAGGACACGCCATCTCCATGTCGAACACGGCGACGCCTCCCTGTGCAAAACCTGCAACAACATTTATCTGCGCGACCCAACCCGGCCCGGAAGTCCTTGAAGGAGGATGAATATATGCAATTAAGACGCACATGTGAATTTCCAGCTTGTGACGGGAAGTGAGGCATAGGAGGGACCAAGCAGGAGGATGTCAGGGACGTGGCGAGCCTCAAGGGGCGCTGCAGATCAATAGGGTTCCTACAGACACTGTGGAGTCACGGAAGAACTCCAGGGAAGGATGCTTGGACGAGGAGAGCACTTGAGGCCCGATGAGGCGAACGTTGTGTAAAAGCGTGCAAGAAAATCGGGAAAAACGGTACTCTAACGACGAACGAAACCGAGGAAAAGACATTAAAAGAATAAAGGAACATTCCAAGAGTATTCTAGAGCAGCTCAAGAAGATTCCAGGGAACGCCTGGGAGCGACGGACCGATCTTAACGTCATCATAAGAGCGAGGCAGGGATGCTGGCGGCACGGCGGAGCGCTCTGAAGATGTAGGACATTGCGTGCGAGATAAGGGGTGAGGTAGTAACGGGTAATTGTAGGTAATGAAGAGAGGCGGAGGGCAACGGAGCCTCGTGGATCGCATCGGGGGAAACGCTAGATTATGGATGTTATCTAGCGAGCCGCGGGCGGAGTGAATGACATCTAGACGCCCCGGAGTATCTTCTAGGACGGGGCGCGCGGCCGCACCGGGGCGACGGCTCCTTCCCTAGTCCTGGCAGGCAAATCCTCCACCGAGGCGACCACGACCTTCACCCTCCCTGCCCCCCCCTCCCTCCTCAGGCGCCTTCGCTCCCGTCCGAAAAATCAAGGTAAATACTGTTACCTTTGACCAATCAAGACAATAAGGTCACCTTGAGAATGCAGGTAGAATGGGGTAAGGTGATCGGGCGACGGTGCCAAGCGTAGGAGGATCGCCAAGGTTAATGCAATCGCCGTCGGGGAGGTCAGTGTATGCTTGCCAGGCGCTTTTTGCGATAACCTGGCGATGGTAACTCAGACAAAACCAGGAATTATGTCTGGGGTTATAATTTTGCGGTGGCAAGTTACCTCGCGAGGCCCAGGGTTTGCCCGAGTCCCTCCTCAGTACCCCAGTTCTTCCCCTACCCTCTCCCCTCTCCTCTCTCGCTTCCCCTCCTCCAGCCTCTCATCTCATCCCTTCCCTTCCCTTCCCCTCTCTCGTCTCCTCTCTTCTGTGGTTCTCTTCAACAATAATTTCACATAAAAACAAAGTATAACAGCAGCGACTATAGTACGACAAATAAAAACAAACAGAAAAAAATTAAAACGAGAGAAAAAAAAATAGGAAAAAATATAAATTGTAACAAGGAGAAAACAAGTACAAGAATAACATTAACATTTTCATGAATGCCATCCGTCACATCATAGGGATTACTGCACATGCGCACACGCAGATGCACACACATGCAAGCATACATACATACGTATAAAGACGAGTAGAAACACATTCAGTACAGAAACGGACGGACACACTCACACACACTCACACACACACACACACACACACACACACACACACACACACACACACACACACACACACACACACACACACTCACACTCACACACTCACTCACTCACTCACTCACTCTACTCACTCACTCACTCACTCACTCACTCACTCACTCATTCACTCACTCATTCACTCACTCATTCACTCACTCATTCACTCACTCATTCACTCACTCATTCACTCACTCACTCACTCACACACTCACACACTCACACACTCACACACTCACTCACTCACTCACTCACTCACTCACTCACTCTACTTTCTCACGCGGACAGAAACCGCTGCGCAAGACCCCGAAAGCGGACAAGCACAACACCAGCACACGTGTACGCGGGCGAGAGCGGCGTGGGGAGTACACTCGACAGGGAGGTGAGAGGATCCAGCGGAGGGTGAGAGCACTCCATCGACCTGAAGTTTTGGATGAAGCGAGTTTAAGATTTTATAGCTCAAGGATCAGGTATTTAAACCCGGCGAACTCAGGTATAATTATAACGACTTGCGAGCGGCCAGGGAGGAGGGGGCGGGGGATAGGGGACCGCCAGGGGAGGGGGACTGATTAAAACAACGAATAGGAGAAAGAAGGGATGGGGATCAACGCGAACAAACAAATGAGGCGAGCGCAAGCGTCCAGATGCGCGGTCTCCCGAAATCGAAAGATTATGGTAAAAAAACGAGGAACGTTATATGCCAAAAATGTAATATATAAGGCTCGGAGGAGACTGGTCGGACGACATGAACCTCGTGATCGTCGCATCGCCTGAACAATTTACTCGAAGACGTCCTGGCTTCAGGATGGCCTCCTCGCCGCCGCCTTTCCCTCGCCTTCCTCTTCTTCCTCATATTCTAGGTCTTCCTCCTCCTCACTTTCTCTTTCCCTTCTTTCTTCTTCTTCTCCCATACCCATCCCCCTTCCCCTCCTCACCCCATCCTCTCCCTCCTCATCTCTCGACCTTCCTCCTCCACTCCTTCCCTCCTCCTCCTCCGCCCTGGCAGCCCATCGCCGTCTCTCCTTCCCGGGGCTCGGCGCGCTGACCTGGAACCCCCGAGTGTCCTGCCGCTAAGACAATCCGAATCATCTCGGAAACCGCGAGTGAGTTCAGCGACCTCGAGGAGCAGCTCAGGACCCCCGAGAGAGGACCCCCCCTGAGAGGGCCCCATGAGAGGACTCCCCAGGATGCAAGGAACCCACTCGCGGGGACCGGAGTAGCTCACCGCCGCCCTGGCCGCCCGGACCCACCGCTGAGGACCTGTCACAGATACTCCTGCAGGACACCCGTCTTGTGTCTCTTCCTCGGTGACGGCGTGGCGAGCGAGCCGTGGCGGAGTGAATGCCGGGAGCTCGCCTTTGTTTCCGCACACAATTACCGCACTTCCCGACCGGAGTTTTTGCGCCTGTTGCAGAGGGCGTCAAAACTAGGAGCAAAATAAGCATAACTAATTTAATTAATGCATTGATTTTTTTTCGGCAGAACACCAATATAAATATTCAGCGTACTCAGATGCACGCACACACATGCCTAGAAACAAGCAACTGATGTGAGTATATACACATATAGCTACAGGGTGCACTACACAGACATATATTGCGTAAGCGTTTGTACGAAAGTAGATATACACCTGTACGTATGCATAAACATAGACACTTGCACCAAAATGCGCCCCAGACATCTCCCTGGGCGCCGCACCTGCGATCGTGACCCAGAATGCGATGACGGCGGCGGCGGAGGCGAGGACAGACAAGGGCAGCGTCTGGGTGCCGGGCAAGCAAGGGGCAGCGCCTGTTTTACCGCGTCCATAATAATACCTTGGCCACGCATCGGAAATGTCTGACAAACACGGCCACCATATAATTTTCCTCCTACATCAACACTTGCGAACGGCTGGCTCCCATTTTCGTATTTAAAACGTATAATTAGCGAAAGGCATGCAAGAGTTCTCCGTTTTCTCTTGGTTTGTTATTGTGGTCCGTAACTGTACTGTGATATTTACAGTTTATTATTAGCAAGCCCATTGTTTTATTGGGATATCTGACAAGAAAACATAAGCTTTAAGAAATTAGAGTAATACACATACAGATGATGAAAAAGTAGTGGCAATGAAAATCATAATGGCAATATTACAAAGAGAAAGCATAATTGTGACAATGAACAATTAGAAATCAAATAATGGGCATTAATTCGATGACAGCAACAATATGGTGGGTATTATGATAAACTAAAAATGTAACGATCTTAAAAAAATAAAATCCAATAATAACAATGACAACAAGGAAAGGATTCCAGGAAAATACAACACAAATATTAATTGAATAAGAAAATCAGATAACAGCATTCAAATCCTGAATTATCTTAGCATTACGAATTCAAAGAAAACGGACATCACACAAAATCGAAAAGAAGAGGAGGAGAGGGTAGATAGGGAAGAATGGGAGAGAAGGTAAGAGGAGAGTACAGGAGGAGAAAGGGGAGAGTAGGAGAGAAGAGAGGGAGAGGGAAAGAGCAGGATAGAATAGGAAATGAAGGAAGATGGGAGGGATGGAAGAAGAAGAGGGAAAAGGACAGAGAGAGGAAGGAGTCAGTGGGAAAGAGGAAAGAAGAGCAGGAGGAGAAGGGTGAAGGGAAAGTGAAGAGATGAGGAGAATCGAGGGTTAAAAAACTATTAAAATGAAAAGAGGGGAAACGAAAGTAGGATGAGAGGAAGGAAAACTAAGGGAAGAGACGAGGAGGGGGAGGGGGAAGGTGTGAGGAGGGGGAGGGGGAAGGTGTGAGGAGGGGGAGGGGGAAGGTGTGAGGAGGGGGAGGGGGAAGGTGTGAGGAGGGGGAGGGGAAAGGTGTGAGGAGGGGGAGGGGGAAGGTGTGAGGAGGGGGAGGAGGGGGAAGGGGGTGAGGAGGGAAGGGAATGGCGAAGGGGATGGGAATGGGGAGGGAGATGGGAGTAGAGGGTTAGAAAGAGGATGGGAATATATATATAATTTTTTCCGAATGTTGTTCGTAAGTCTAGCTGAGGATGTGGGCGGCCGAGACACCCGACACCAGGGCGTGGAAGGGGTGGGGAGGGAGGGGAGGGGAGGGACAAGACAAGGGGTCGGGGGGGTGAGAGAGGTAGAGAGCAAGAGGGGAAGGAGAGGGGGGTGAACTAGGGGAGGGGGAGGGGGAAGTGGGGAAGAGCTAGGGGAGGGGAAGGGGGGAGAAATAGGGGAGGAGAGGTGGGGAAAAGCTAGGGGAGGGGAAGGGGGAGGGGGGAAAATGGAGGGTAAGGGGCAAGGGGGAAAGAAATAGGGGAAGGGAAGGGGAAAAGAGCTAGGGATGGGGAAGGAGAAGGGGAAAGGGGGATAAAAGAGTGCGAAGGAAATGGGTAAAAGGGAGGGAGCAGAAAATGTAAAACAGGAAAAAGAGGTAGGAGAAAGGGAGAAGGGCATTGAAGGGGGGACGGGGAGGGGATGGGGGGGGGGTCGTGCGGCGAGAAGGTGAGGGGAGAGAAGGGGAAGGGGGAAGACCCACGCCCCGCAGCCCGCCCACACCCAACACTACCATCCTTTCTCTCTCTCATAGGATTTCCATTTCGTTTTCGGCGGTGTCTCCTATGGCACGGAGGGGGGGAGGGGGGTACAAAAGAAGGGGGGAGGGAGGCGATCTTCATTTCGTGGGTCTATTGTGCTCTGCGTCTTCCCTGGTTGACGGAGCTGAAATCTGTCTACCCTTGGCTCATTCATTGTCATTCATTCATACTTTAATAATCTGTTAGGAATGATGTACGTATGTAGGTTTGGGACTACAGATACAGTACATGCATACATATATGTAAATAAACATATGTACATATATACGTGTACATGTGTGTGTGTGTGTGTGTTTGTGTGTGTGTGTTTGTGTGTGCGCACGTGCGCGCGCGCGTGTATGTATACACATGTATATGTACTGTACATATATTGACGAACGAATTTCCATGCTACGAAATTATATTGATGAATATACGAATACATTTAACTGCATATATTTTCCTTAAGGCACATGCGTATGTATCTCTCTCTCCCCCTCTTCCCCTCTACCTCTCTCTCTCCCCATCTACCCTTCTCCCTCTCTCTCTCTATCCCACTACCTCTCCCCCTAACCCCCCCTCTCCCTCTCTCCCCCCAGAGCTAAACCTTCAAGGCAATATAAAACGCACAGACGGACACGCACCGAAGTGACTGCCAGAGGTAGGACACGGGGTTGTGTCGGTAACGTAACCTTATACTTCTCCAGCCAGTAGATCAGGCTTGGGTTGTCGTGTCGTCCAGGAGGAGGTGGCCGGGGCAGTTGCGATCCAACACTACTGGTTATATCGTTTTTTTATACCTTTCCTTTTTTTCCTTTCTTCTTCTTTTCCTCCTCCTCCTCCTCCTTCTTCTTCATCTTCTTTTCCTCCTCCTCCTCCCCCTTCTTCTTCATCTTCTCCTCCTTTTTCTTCATCTTCTCCTTCTCCTTTTTCTTCATCTTCTTCTCCTTCACCTTCTCCTCCTCCTTTTTTTTTCTTTTCTCTGGTATAACGTACCGAAGCAAAAAAAAAAAAAAGTTAAAATAAAAACAAAACAACTAGATAATGCAACTGACTGAAAGGAAATACATCTGTGCGGATCGAATGCCGGAGCCCCGCGCGGGAGGGAAAATGCGATTTCAGGTTCCACGGACGGCGACAAAAGCCTGGCGTATTGGGCGGCGAAATGGCGGGTCGTAATGGGTCCGTCGCCGATTTGTCACGCTTGTAGCTTCTCCATTCCGCCGGGTTTGTATTCGGACTCGGGGCTTGTTCTTTGGGGAGCAGTCGAGCGGACGGGTCGGGTGCGGGTAATGTAAACCTGCAACGCTCTCTCACTCCCCTGTGTCTGCCTGTCCGTCTGTCGGTCTTTCTCTCTCTTCATGTGTCTGTCTGTCTGTATTTCTCCCTCTCCCTGTGTCTGTTTGTTTTTGTTTTTGTGTATGTATTAGTGTTTTTGTTTGTGTGTGTGTGTGTGTG
>NC_091577.1:25657994-25660494 GCF_042767895.1 Penaeus vannamei | reverse complement strand
ACGCCCTCGCGCCTCGTACTGTTACTGGCTGACCATCGAGACGGCAACACCATGTGGCTTTATGGAGCTAATTGGTAATAATAATCATTGTATATAGGGCCTTAGGGGATCTATGTGTGGAATGCGACAGTAAATTGTTCATATTCCCTTTGTTGGAAATGGGAGGCCTGGTGGAGCGTTGTCATTACCAGGCTTTGATTTCTGATATGTTTCATGTAACCTAAATTAGTTTGATGCGTTTCAGGTCAATTAAGGAGAAGACGAATGATAAGGATCTTAATCTGTATCTATGTCTGTCTGCCCTCCTCATCTCTCTCTCTCCTCACTCCCGCTCTCACTTTCGCCCTCCCTCTCCTCTTTACTTCTTCCTTTTTTTCCTCCTCTTCCTTTTCCGTTTACTCTTCTTCCTCTTCCCCTCCTCATTTTCCTGCCCCTTCTCTTTCTCCCCCTCCTTTTCCTTTTCCCTTCCACTCATTCGCAATCTTCTCCCCCTCTCCTTCACCATCACACTCACAGATATCTCATTCATTCACACCCTTACTATTTCTTTCACACTCACACCCCTTCTCTCACATTGACTCACTCTCACCTCCTCCTTCCGAAAAAATAAACAGATATTTTAAAGATTTTGAATGGCATTGTCTTTATCGGTCTCCACCCTATTTTACATGAACATCAGCTGGTTTTTTCCATTCTTCCTATCTCCATCTTTGTGCGTGTTGTTGCTTTCCACACGTTCAAGGCACCGCGATGAGGAAGAATCTAAAATACACACAAAATAAACATATGCAAATTCTCTCTCTTTCTTTCTTTCGTTCTTTATCTCTCTTTCTCTCGCCTTCTCTTCTCTCTTTCTCCCTCTTCCTCTCATTCTTCTTCTTTCTCTCTTTCTCCATCTCTTCTCTCCCCTCTCCCCCCCCCCCCTCTCTCCCCTCTCTCTCTCTCTCCCTCCTCTCTCTCTCTCCCTCCTCTCTCTCTCTCCCCCTCTCTCTCTCCCCCCCCTCTCTCCCTATCTCCCTCCGTCTCTCTATATATATTCCTATCTCCCTCCCTCTCCCTCTCCCCTTCTCTCTCTTCCTCCCTCTCCCTCTCCCTCCCTTCATCCACCCACACCTCTCTCTCTATTCCTCTGTCTCTTCCTCTCACCCTGTCTCTGTCTTTCCCTCTCCCTCTCCCTCTCTCTCTCTCTCTCTCTCTCTCTCTCTCTCTCTCTCTCTCTCTCTACCTCTTGTGTGCAATTCTCATGCAAGAAACAACCTTCAGTGGGCGTTAAGGATTCCCCGCCCGATTGCATGCACGACCTCAGCTGGCGTGACCTTGACCTCCGCGCTCGTAAACCAGGTCAGATCAGGCGGAAGGGTGAGGGAACCCAAGGTCAAAGCACAATCTTTCTAGTTCTTTGATTTTCTTTTTTTTATTTATTTTTTTACTCTTGCCTTCAGAGATTCGTTTCAAGGAACAATCTTGCTCTAGTTCAAGTGTGGATTTTTTTTGGTCGCTTTACACTAGATTCGTTACCTTTTTTTCGTTATAAATATATGAACTTTATGAAGGTGTGGCGACGTTGGCTGCTTCCTTATGAAAGGTCAAGAAAACTTATTTCCTCGAGTGTAAAGGATCTCGGCTATGAACTTTAATTAAGTAAATACCATTTTAGATTCTTTTTTCGTTCAAAATTTGGGAGTAATAGTGATATGTGTAACAGTTAGTGGTAACAACATAATCAATGGTAATGATGACCATGATGAAGATGATATTGAAGATGATGATGATGATAATGATGACGATAATAAAAAAATAACAATAATGATAATAATAATACTTATTATTATGATGATGATGATTATAATGATCCTGATAATAATGATGATAATGACGATAATGACGACGACGATAATGATAATGATTATGGCGATGGCAACGATGATAATGGTGATGGTAATTATAAAAAAAATAATAGCATTACCATTAATGACAGCAACATTCGTAAATATTTTAAAATAGCAATAATGATAATAATGCTATAGCTGCAACAACAAAAACGATAATAATAATACTCTTGATATGACTAGTAGCAACAAAAAACAAAAATAATAACAGCATTACAACAAATAACAACAACAATAATGATAATATCAGTAACAAAAGAATAATAATGCCAATAATAATAATTAATATTATCATTATTACTATTATCATCATACTTTTCATTACTATCATCATCGTTACCATCAACATTATTATCGTTATTATTACAATAATTACCGTTTCAATACTAGTACTAATAACAATAATGAAAAGAACAACAATAACATTAATTACGATTGCAACAGAAGCAACGACGACAACATAAAAACCTCAGCATTAAATTCGATAAAAAATCAGACGGGTAGATAATTGAAATTCCATTTTCCTGAACTGTTTACTCGTCAGACTTGCAAACTGACGCAAGATTCTATGTTTCCTCCAATTAAAATCCCAAGAACCTTTTTGTTTTCCA
>NC_091577.1:25651439-25653939 GCF_042767895.1 Penaeus vannamei | reverse complement strand
CCCGCTGGGTCATGACCTCCTCCGCCGTCGCCGAGATCTCGTTCGTCCCGAGGGAGAGCTTCGGCCTCAAACTGGAAATTCACTTATGCCATGTTTGGTTCGGAAGTCAGGAGCACCATCATTGAGGGAGGGGAGGAGGGAGAGGGGAGGGGACGAAGAGGAGGAGGGTAGAAGGGAGGAAGACGAGAAGGGGGGTAGGGGGGAGGAAGAGGAGGAGGGTAGAGGGGAGGAAGACGAGAAGGGGGGTAGAGGGGAGGAAGAGGAGGAGGAGGGGAGGGATAGGAGAGGGGACGAAGAGAAGGGTAGAGGGGAGGAGGACGAGATGGGGGGTAGAGGGGAGGAAGAGGAGGAGGGGGGTAGAGAGGAGAAAGACCAGGGGGGTAGGGGGGAGGAAGACGAGGAGGAGGTAGAGGGGAGGAAGAGGAGGAGGAGGGGTACAGGGGAGGAACAAGGGAAGGGGAAGAGGAGGTCAGGGGGAGGAAGGGGAGACATGGGGAAGGAGAGGGGAAGAGACGGGAGAAAGATGAGGAAGAAGGACACGGGGAGGAAGAGGGTAAGAGGCGGGAGAAAGATGGGGAAGAAGGGCACATGGAGAAGGGAGAGGGGGAGGAGGTGAGGGAGAGGAAGCGGGTTAGAGAGGGGGGTGATAATGGAGTATAAACATGTAAATAATAATGGAGTACAGGATGTGAAAGCCAGAGAAGGTTCGAGGAAGGGAAGAGAGAGAGGGAACAATGAATAAATGTGGTGCTAGAGATAAACAGATGAGGAATGAATTAGTTACTGTGCGGAGGTAGTGTGTGTGTGTGTGTGTGTGTGTGTGTGTGTGTGTGTGTGTGTGTGTGTGTGTGTGTGTGTGTGTGTGTGTGTGTGTGTGTGTGTGTGTGTGTGTGTGTGTGCGCGCTTTTGTGTGGCCTGTGTGTGTGCCTGTGTGAGTGCCTGTGTGCGTGTACGTGTGCGTGTGTGTCTGCGTGTGCCCTTGTACCTGTGGCTGTGCGTGTTCATAGGTGTTTAGGTGTACTTGGGAGAAAAAAATCCTCGGGGCATCTTTAGATCCTGTTCAAATAAGGAGTTGAACAAAAACAGCTCACCAATGGAAAGAAAGAAAGAAAAAACACGCAAAAAACACACGAGAACAGCGGATCTAATACAATCTATAATACAGTATTTTTTCCCCTCCCTACCGAGAAGCTAATCAACGAAAATGACTCGTTCTCGTCAACGTTGCGGTCATCTAAACAGCTTCTTCTCAGTCGCACGGAACGCACCCAATCGCTCCCAATCACTATAGAACGACTCGCAGTTACCATAGGAACACCACAGCGACCGGCGACGCACCAGCACCCCGAAACAGACGCACCATCGCCGAGGCAATCACCATAAACGCATCACTTCCACCACGCACTCTCCCCGTCCGACGTCATCGGACTCTCGTGCTCTTCGGGTGGTAGGAGATAACAGCTGCCCCTCCTACCCCCCCCCCCTCCTCGGGTATTCGCCCCATACCCTCCTTCCTTTGGGTGCCTTCTCATACCCCCCCCCTCTTTTTGGTATTCCTCCTATATCATAACCCCTTCATTTGGGTACTTCCTCTTTTCATAACCTAACCCCCCTCTTTATGGTATTCTCCCTCCCCCTCTTTCGTTTATCCCTCATACTTCTTGTTGGTTCTCTCCAATACTCTCCCCCTCCTTCGGGTACTCCCTAATACCCCCCCCCCCTCTTTTGGGTACTCCCCCATACCCTCCCTCCCTTCATGAACCTCCCGACACCCTCCCCCTCTTTCGTTTACCCCTCCATGCCCTCCCCCTCCTTCAGGTACCCCCATACCCTACCCCCTCCATCGGGCACTCCTCCACACCCTCCCGCCGCCCCCACACCCGCAGGCACCCAGAACGTTACCAACCCGTTGCGAGTACCCGGGCCAAAATACCCGCTACCCGCCCCACCCCCTCGGGGTCTCGGCTACCACAGCCTCCCTCGGTCATTCAAAACCCTTCCACACATCCTCCTTCCTCGTCTGCCCTCCCTTCCCACGGCACCCTTTATTTCCAACCTGCTCACTTCCTTCCCTTCAGCCCTTGGTCCCGAATCACCCTTTTCTCACGCTCCTGGATCCCACGCGCTCTTGTCCCCGAGTCCTTAGCGCCCGTGCACCCTTCAAATCCTCGTCCGTATCTCCTTCAATCACGATTTGCAAGCCAGCATCTCTCTATCACCCTTAATTATCCATTGAAGAAATACTATCAAGCCTTCATTGACCCTTGCACCCCCACCCTCGCCCCCTATACCCACTCTCACCCTGCAGGAGTCTAGTACCTTGCAACAACCACACCTCAATCTGGTCTTGCAACCTCTCGCGTCTTTGGTGCACTAGGCCTTGCTAACTTTGTTGTGATGTTTCTCTGGGTTGTTATTTTTAGATTCTTTCTTCCCACTCTCTGTGTTCTTATTTAATTACTTATTTTTCTTTTTCATTTATTCATTTATTATTATTGTT
>NC_091577.1:25623939-25646439 GCF_042767895.1 Penaeus vannamei | reverse complement strand
CATCCAATGAGAAAGAACAAATACATATATAAGAAAAGTATCTGACACATTTCCAGCAAAATCTTCACCAGGAATAAAACCAAAAACGCGTCCGCTGCTCTTGCGCTGTGTCGTTTATTCATTATTCATGCCTGCTTTTCGGCATTTGTCACAATGAACTCGACACCAGCCTTTAAGAACATTAGCACGGGCATTCTACCGTGACACTGGAAGTAGAGGCTAATGCCCACACGCGCAAAAGTGTCCGTTGTGGACTGTGAGTGAAGAGGTGAAGCTCAGGATCTAATTGTGTGCAAGGGTGATATACTCGCAAGACTGGAGTATGAGTGAGGGTGTGAATGTGAATGAGGGCGGACGTGGGCGCGGTCAGGCAGTAGCAGGAACGAGAGATTTTAACGCGCGACAAGTAGTGTTCTGCGAGAGGGCGCTCGGTTGACGTCCTTCTCTAGCGTTCTTCCTCCTCCTTGCCCGGGGAAGAACAAACAACAAAAGGATAAAAGGTGAAGACGTCTGTATCGCATCAAATAAATACAGCAACAGGACGAGCAGACAGATAAATAACCCGATACATCGATCGAAATGCCAAAAGCAAATCGACATCCTTGCAGAGCGCCCACGATGCCCAATATATCTTGGGTATTATTGGATGTGTCAACTGTTTATTCGGCCTTTGCTTGAGACTTGGCAAATCCGGCCGCCTCGCCCAAATAAGAAAAAGGAGAACGTTCATATAAATATACAACGCAAATGACCTTCGAATGCCGCGCGCCTTTGGTCTGTCGGGAGTTATTGATTGAAAACAGCGAGGCCAAATCAGCTCCTTGCAAAATATCGCCTTCTGGAAGCCATTGCCCTGAGGTACTCGGGGTGGGGTGGGGGCAAGGGGAGAGGAGAGGGGTACAGGGGCTTGGAAGGTGAACTTGCCTTGTCCCCTATCATAGACCACATTATAAACCGCATAAAGTCCCTCGGGCGTAACTTCCAATCATGTGTGAACGCTCCTAATCATTCGCAGTCTCGCAATATTGATTCACTGAGCCCTGCTCCAAAATCATACGACGTTCCCATTCTGTGTGAATTTCTAATCCAACTTGCTCCCATGTCTGACCTCTAAATCACCCCATAAAGACGTGGAACCCAAGCACACTCTACATTAAACCCAAAGCACAGCGCACTTACGGTTCGTACACCCCCACCCCTTAACAATGCCGAAAGCATGTTCAAAGCCCCTCATGGTTCACGTGACCCTTAACCATCCATAATAAAAAAATAACGCAACCCTCATTCCCGATCATATCTTTTAGACGGTTAATGATTTCAGAAAAAAGAGGTTCTGAAATCCAACTCGACCCGGCCCCGCCAGAGCAAGCAGGATTTACTGATTACAAGCCTCGACCGGCCGTGAGTACTCGGGCATGACTACACCGGGCACGCTTTGCCATACATGCTGAGTCACTTAAGGAAGATCCTCTGGAGGGAAAGACTGAAGTGCAAATTGCACTTACAAGCACACACGGGCGCACACGCATACATACACATACAAAAGCTAACACATACTGATCGAGAAACATGGACACTGAGATCTGCATATACACTCATGTTCACACATACATACAAACCCCCAACCACACACACATGCACATAAACAAACAAAAAAACACTGAAGCACACGCTTACACACTTACACGTACCCACATAAAACCACATACACACGCAAGAAGTGGGCCTATAAAGACGCCACAGACACGAGATACACAACAATATTCAGCGAGAAAAACAAAAGCGGAGGGGCACCAGAGAGCGGCCTCAACTGCAATGCCACATAAACAAGCATCAGCTGAGGTCGAGACGAGACAACACTGAACTCGTAAACTTGGCGGAGGCCCCGGTCATCCCCCTGTCATCCTCGGCGCGGACGAAGAGGACGAGGAGGAAGAGGAGGAAGACGGCGAGGGACGGATGAAGGAAGAGGGGGAAGACGGCGAGGGACGGATGAAGGAAGAGGGAGAAGAGGAAAGGGACGAAAGGAAGTGGAAAAGGATGAAAGAGAGAATGAGAAGACGGAAAGGAAGAAAGGAGAATAACGAAGAGGGAGGAAAAGGAAAACGAGGAAGAGGAAGAAAGGAGAATAGAGAAGAGAAAGTAGGAGGAAGAGAGTGAGGACGAAGAAAAAAAGTTGAAAGAAGTGAAAGAGAAGGTAGTAGATGAGATGAAAGAAAGGAGGGAGAATAAGGAAGAGGGAAATACAAAAAAGAGAGACATGAAAATAGGACAGATGAGGAAGAAAAGGGAACGGAAGATACGAAGGAGAGGAGGGAGAATGAGATAAAGAGGTACGACAAGGAAGAGATAAAAAATAGAAAAGGAAGGAAGAGGAGTCAAAGACAGGATGATGAAGGAAGAGAGTAAGAGGAGGACGACGAGGAAGCGGGGAAGATGGAAGAGATGAAGGATTAGACAATAAAAGGACAATAAAGAAATAGAGAAATAAGAAAGAAGAACGAAGAAAAGGGAGACAGACGAAAGAGAGAGAGAGGTCGACGATACGGACAAAAAGAGGGAGGCTAAAAACGTAAGAGATAGAGGACTGGATAAAGGGTGAAGTCGGGAGAGAGAGAAAGAGAGCGAGCGAGCGAGCGAGCGAGCGAGAGAGAGAGAGAGAGAGAGAGAGAGAGAGAGAGAGAGAGAGAGAGAGAGAGAGAGAGAGAGAGAGAGAGAGCAAAGAAGAGAATGATGGGAGTGGAAGAGGGAGAAGAGGAGGAAGAAGTCACACAGGCAGGAGGACGATGATGAGACAGATTATAGGAGGAGCAAGGGAGAAAATATATGAGAGAACGATAAATCAGTCAATAGAAAAAAAAAGAAATAAAACAGAGAAAGGACACTAGTCGGGAGAAGAAAAAGAGGATGGAGGCAACCGAAATAAGAAAGACGAGAGAGACAGAGACAGAAATGAAGACACAACGAAGACCTAGACCCTACGCACATCGTGACCATCCTCAATTCGCTCCCGTGCGTGCAGCCTACAATCTGCCTGACGCCCCCGAGGTGACCCTGCACGCCCTTGGCCCAGCACCCGGCCCGGGGCTAACAATCGTGACCCAGCCTGCCCGTGCCTACCATATTGTTTTTATATTTTCATCAATTTCGCGGTGTGAATAAGCCTACTGTGATCACCAACTACTGCGTTCGTCGTTGATATCATTGTAAAAGTTTTTTTCTTTTTCAAAGCTCTGTCTCATTCTCTCCTCCATGTCCCTCCCTATTTCATTTCCTAAAATAAAATAATAATGATAATAATAACAAACATATAACAATATAATAACAATAACAATAACAACACAAATAACAACAAGAACACTACTAATATTAACAATAACGATAAATAAATAAAAAAGCAAATCTCCCACTAGCCCCTGCGCAATCAGCCCAAACCAGTGCAAACGCTACTCACAGCCTCTCGCTCGATACAAAGATGGGTGTTATCATCAACCACCTGTGCCAGACAGCCGGAGTGTAGTAGCCCCGCCCCCTCCTTCCCTTCGCCCCGCCCCTCCCCTTCCCCACCTGAGCCGCCCATACAACCTCGATCTGATATCTGGTGCCCTATTTGGTATCATCGGTACTGTCGTTGCCCTGGGCTCTGCGCCCATTCGTCTTCTTCTTCTTCTTCTCCTTCTACTTTGTTTTTTCTTCTTTTTCGTCTTCTACTTCTTTTTCTTCCTCTTTTTCGTCTTCTAATTCTTTTTCTTCCTCTTCTTTTTCTGTTTCTTTTTATCGCCATTATTCCATTACTATTATAAATGCTACAATCATTTGTCTTTATCATCATCACTATTATTATCATCATTACTACTTTCCTCCCTCTCCCCATTTTCTATCTAAGCTTTCTTTCTCCCCCGCTCCTTTCCTCGCCACGCCCGCTCCCTCCTCCCCACCTCTCGACCGGGGCGAGAAAATAACCTCTCACCTTCACGCCCTAAAATAACCCACAATCTCAATAAGCAATCAAGCAAACAAGCAAACACCCCGTCAGCCCCGGTCCCTACGTCGCCTCAGAAGATCAATTATAAACGACAAGATTAAGCTCGTCCTCACAGCTAATCACAGATTCCATTTGTAAGTGACAACACTCTGTATGATATCCGCTTTAATCGACGATCGTAGATAAGAGTGTGTGCGTGTGTGTCCGGAAATATCTTTCGAGAGCACGGGGGATATTCGACCTAAACGCCTGATGTCCGACGGATCAAAGTACCTTGGCGTTCGCGATTCTTTCCGGACCACCACCTGGTCAAGTCCAAAATCGCCGCGAAGACTATTCAAACAAAAGTGAACGAAATCGGACGAGTTCTTCCTTCGGGAATCAACTCACTTCATCATCCGAGCTTTTATCGACGAGACAAAAGTGACACATGTCCGTGAGTCATCCTGAATTAACATTGCTAAACTATGCATCGATCTAGGGGGGAGTAAGGGAAAAAAAGGAAGATGTCGTCTGGGCTCGTGCATAAAGTCGAGCAATGTGTGTCGGATCCCAGGGCGCCGCGTGTGACAAAGGCGGCTCCTGAACCAAAACTTGTAGGTTCTGATCCTGCCTGATGGCCTGATCGTGTAGGTTGATGCTCACTTGTTTCTTTTTTTGACGCCTGGGATTGCCTTATACGCACGCGGCTTTTATCTATAGTTGTCGCCACTTCAGACAAATGGAATGATAAATCAACGCGACTTCGGCGAGTTTGTTTGTATCGAGATGTTGCAAGCAGGGAGGCGAGGCTGTGTTGCTTGGGGAGGGTGGGTTCCTGTCGGTGGGTTGTGCCGTTGGTGGGTTGTGCCGGTAGGTGCTGATTGGCAGATTGTGTCGCTGATGGATGTCCCCCACTGCCCTTTGCTGATGCCGAACCCTTTTTGGTAGACAGGACAAATGCTGCGTTCTTACAGGCAAGGACGAGGGCACGGTGCCTCCCGCTGATGCGATTTCGAAGGTGGCCTTCTCAAAGGGTGGGTTCTTGCCGGTGTAATCGTGGGGACGGTGGGCCGCTTCTCGAAGGATTATGCAAATGCCGCTGAGTCTCGGTAAGTTGTATTGATATTAAGCTCCTTCTGGTGGGTTCTTGATGACGCTGGCGATGAGTGATCTTGTTAATTATGGAAGAATGTTGGCTGGCGCTGTGAGCACCCGTCCCGCCCCCCGCCGCCCGTCGCCCAGCAAGTCTGTCAGCCCTCCGGGTCTTCAGCGCTGACGACGCTGATTCTGACACTGACAATACTTCACAATACTGGAAACATCACCTCACTGCCTCTTGCACGGCCACTGATACCTGGGGTTGCAGGATCTGGTGCCTGGAATTTATTTAAGGTCAAGAGCACCCGTCGCCGTTCTCGAATCTTTAAAAGCTGATGCACCGTATATTTCGACCAAGCACAAATCAACAACGCAATCGAATGCATTATTCAAACACATCCAAACTTTTATAACACTCAAAATATTACACCCTGCTTCACGCGAAAAGAAAAAGGAAAAACATAAAAAACACCTTTCAAACACACACAATCGGACAATCAAACAAACCCCAGCAAAAAAGTACGCACCAGCTTGCAATAACAGCTGCCAGCTTACTCTCGGGACAAAATGGGCCGATAATTCCCCCAGCCATGGACATCACCATAATCAACATCAATATTGGCTCTATGATTATCGCACATCAGCACACCTACGCTGACCAATCCAGGACGGAGCAAGAACAGTCGACGTAGATAAGATCAAATCAAGTACATCGGAACACCAGAATAACATCCGAAAAGAACAAACATCAACGCCCATAGATCAAACCACGAACTATCACGGCGACAAAGAAATTAAATTAACTCGATCAAGAGATCAAACAAATTGTATTAGACCATCAAAATACCATCTCGGGAGAACTAACATCAGCGTCCATAGATCAAACCACAAATTGACATTTCAGACAAACAAATTAAATTATCCTAATCAAGAGATCGCTATCAACAACAGTAATCGCCAGGGGATAACCACACACGCACCGAGTCCTTAAAAGGCCGCTAAACCAACTATACAACAGGGCAGTCCCCGTCATCAAGGCAATTGTGTCATCGAACGGAATGCGCTCTTATCCCTTTTCCAGCGCCAGCCCCTATCGTTATTCACATGCGGCCTGTCATCTGTTCACTCTTCACCCCTCCCTCCCATCTCTATCAGCTCTTGCCTTCTCCGTCTGTCTGTATAAAGGCTCTTTCTCTTGCCTCTGTCTCTCACTATTCCCTCTCGCCCTCTCCCTTCATTCCCCCCTCCCACACACTTCTTGGCTTTCTCTCTTGGCTTTCCTTTCAATTCTAGCCTTCCCGATTTTGTCATCGATCTTCTCAAACTTTCCTCGAGCTCTACCATCCTCATTTATTCAATTTTCTTTTTTTCTCTCTCTGTTTCTTAGCTTCTGTTTTCTCTCGCATTTCTTTCCTATTCGTTCTTCTCTATCCCTCCCCTTTCCCCAACCCTTTATCTTCTTCCTCCTCCCCCTCCTTCCCTATCCTACTGCCTCCCCTTCTTCCACCTCCTTCTCCAACCACCCCCTCCTCCTCCCTCCCTCCCAACCCCTCCTCCCCAGAACCAGAAATATACAAACCTTGTCATCTTGCTTTATAAAACCAGAATGTGATTATATATCAACGTTGAAGTGATGGAGCCTTCGCGTGCGGGGGAGCAGGGGAGGGAATAGGCCGGGGGGACTAGAGGGACGAGAGTGCGGTGAGTGGGGAAGGGGCCCTGGGGGAGGGGGAGTGGTATGTGGGGAAGGGGGGAGTGGTAAGTGGGGAAGGGGGACTAAGAGAGGGGATGGAGAGAGTGGTAAGTGGGGAAGGGGCACTGGGGGAGGGGAGAGGGTGAGTGGGGAAGGGGCCCTGGGGGAGAAGATAGTGGTGAGTGGGGAAGGGGAATAGCGGGGAGGAGGGTAGTGGCATGAGTGGGGACGGGGTGCCAGATGCCGTGCCACAGGGAGCTCTCTTTTTTTTCCAGTGGCGCCGGCCGAGGAACTCACGGCACTGCGGCCAATTGACAATTCCGTGCGATTTTCCAAACGATTAATCTCTATTGTTTTATTTCTTTTCGTTTTTCTACTATTTCTTTTCTCAGTTTTCTTGTCCATTTTTTCTTGTTTCTCTTACATTTTATTTAACATAAAACCTGTTTCTTGTTCTTGCAATTTTTTCTTTCTATTTTGCTCTTTCTCTTCCAGTCTCTGAATCGATTCCACTTCCATTTGCATCGGCGTGTGCATTGTGCACCTGTAACGAATAATTGGCGGAGAATGCAATATAATCATACATACATAAATGCATACATGCACACACATACATATGTATGTATGTATGTATGTATGTATGTATGTATGTGTGTGTGTGTGTGTGTGTGTGTGTGTGTGTGTGTGAGAGAGAGAGAGAGAGAGAGAGAGAGAGAGAGAGAGAGAGAGAGAGAGAGAGAGAGAGAGAGAGAGAGCAAAGAAGAGAATGATAGAGAGAGAGAGAGAGATGGATTAAGGGCGGTAAGCAGGGAGAGAGGGAGAGAGGGGGAGAAAGAGGGAAGGAGGGAGGGGAGGAAAGAGCGAGAGAGAACTAGCAAGAAAACAAGGATTGTGTGCGTGCGTGCGTATGTGCGTGTGTGCATGTGTGCGGCCAGCGAGCAACAAGAGGCGGCCTGGGCTATCACGACCAGCTTATCAGCAGCTTATCGGAGTTACGGGTGATTAAAGGCCGCCTCAGTGCTGAATAACGTGCAATTAGCATTGACTCCACCCGCTTAATTGTGGCGCCGGGATAGTGGTCCACGAGGCCGGGGCGCTGGGTACGCGCTTGCACAGATACGGGCACACACAAGCGCTGGGTACAGACGCACGCAGACACACGCACATACACACACGCGCACAAGCACACAAAAACATGCATTAATGCGACTCCAAGTAGAGTAGGATAAAGGTGAGGGCGAGGGCTACCCGGCAAACAGGCTGTCAATAGGGAGTGTGTCTGTGATCCTAAGAGGGTAAAAGATTAGTGATATACGCAGACGGCTGAAGGTCGAGCAAAGTAACAGAAATAAGTTACGCCAAGTTCTAAGTATGAAGGGTGAGAGGGAGAACGAAGAAATAAACAGTGACTACAAAGAGAATGAAAAAACACAGTGCTTTGCGAAGTACACTCATCACCGTAAAAGTAACAGGAATGAGATTGAGATTTCAGCGCGCGAGTAACACCGAGTTCCAAGTGTGAAGGGTGAGATTAGGGTGAGCGGAGGAGCGTCAGAAATGCTTTCCTAGCCGAGGGTGAGACATCCATCACTGTGACAACCGCCCCAGGGCCAATGGAACCTGAACCTGCATGCCTGATGACGGGGGGGAAGGCAATTATAACAGTGGCAGCGCTAATAGCCAAGGGGGGAAGGGAATACAATGAGAAAGAAAGAAAGAAGAAAAAAAAAATGAGAATAACAAAAATCATGAAGTAATACCGAAGCAATTATCATCCCGATTGTATCTTAAAAGTAATATGAAAGTAATTATCATCTCATTTCCATCTTCAAGGGCTGCTCTGAATAATCCGAATGACATATGAGGCTGGGAATAAATATCAACAGCCATTAAAATAACATAACCACAACGTATTCCGTTTTAGTTAGTTTTTTTTTTCAATACGCGTTTTTAAAGTACTGAGTGAGTGAGTGAGTGAGTGAGTGTGTGTGTGTGTGTGTGTGTGTGTGTGTGTGTGTGTGTGTGTGTGTGTGTGTGTGTGTGTGTGTGTGTGTGTGTGTGTGAGAGAGAGAGAGAGAGAGAGAGAGAGAGAGAGAGAGAGACAGAGAGAGAGAGAGAGAGAGAGAGACAGAGACAGAAAGAGAGAGAGAGAAAGGGCTCCAAAGCACACACAGAAGTCCACAACGATTTTAACTTACGGAATACTGGCGTCCGCTACACCTAATCCCCTCTCGAACACACGGCATCCATGACACACGCACCTGCAAAGAAGAAAAAGAGAGAGAATTAGCATCAGCCATTAGCACTCTTATGAGAATCTCACTGGTTCGTCCGTCATTGATTCTAATATCTGAGGCCATTAATCTTACGCGAGGGGATTAGCTCAGCTGTCCAGGCCTGATTTTTTCTCTCCTTTTTTCCCCTAATGGTCACTGCCATTGGGATTGTTCCTGTAATCAAAGTATGTTCTATTTCTGTTTCTGGGACTGGTTGGGGATTTTTTCCTATCTCTCTCATGTGAGGCGTCTCACACACACACACACACACACACACACACACACACACACACACACACACACACACACACACACACACACACACACACACACACACACACGTACGCTTAGACGCACGCACGCACTCACTACGAACGGACGCACACGCACACAGGTGTTATCTTGTGTGCCTGTGGTAACTAATTGCCTTCAAATAAGGTAGTTGCCACTTTCATTGCTTGTTCTTCATTGCCATTAGAGAAGCAAACGACCTGTATAATTAAGGTGTTCGTACGCCGAATAAAAGCCTCAAACAGCAACAACTGCTCGTTGGCGCCTAATTGCCTCGGCAACAACTTGTTTGGTAATCAACAAGTTATTAGAGGCGGCCGAGCATCGAACACAGCTCGTCACCGCAGCGGCTCGTCCTGTGAAGAAACAGCAGTGAAGTATTCATTGGAATCCTGCCGTCACTGCGCTGGTCCGAGCTTGGGCCGCTGCAAGCGCCTGACCACATGCCTTACAGCTTTGTCACTGTTACCATATGTGCTATCGGGCTGGTATCTGCATCCCGCGTACTCGGAGCAGGTGAAGGCAAGGAATTATTGCAGCTCGTGTTGATAAACGTCAGCAAATCGGCTCCGGTCGCTTGTTTTCCAGCGTTAGAGGAGGTGTTCACAGCTAGTAACCGTCAGCTGGCGAATGCAATACACCGCAACAAATACTGGTTTGCATCTAATCAAAGATCAAGTATTTCTATCTACGGCTTGAGGTGTGGCTACTAGTCCCACTCGACAAAGCATTTTCCTCTTCAATAGCATGCATATGCTCATTCTCTTCCATGAACTTTTAAATATAAATATGCCCTCATTTGGTAGCTGTATCCTGGATCAGATTCCTTGTAATGCACGTATACATATTGAAGTAGTGAATACATAATGAAAAAATATATGTAGACAACCCTTCGGAGATTTGTTGATAGTTCGCACTCTACAAAGAAACCTTAACAAATCTATACAGCCTCCCATGCAAAAAAAAAAAAAAAAAAAAAAAAAAAAAAAAATCCTCCATACGGAATTCAAAGGCGCGTACAGGTATATATTACGCCGCGTACGTGTTATCCGACAACGGCGCTTGATAGCATCTCCGCAGTGTTTACGGGGCAGTAAAATTAGAAAGAGATCTACTTTTTCTACGGTCATGCCCATATTCGGGCATTACGTGATGGCAGCACATCCTCCGAGAACCGCCGATTAAGACGCCCATAAATATAAACCCGCATATCAATCCTTTTCAGTGACCGAGGGGTAAGACTACAATTTTGGCGGCATTTCGCGTTTTCAAATCCACGCGAGGGAAAAAAACGACCCTACCACACACGTTCTTCGTTTCACCTTCCTTCATCTTGATAAAGCCGATTCTCCTTCATTACAAAAAATCTTCACGTTCGGAGTATGATTGCCTCCGTTATTTCTGTAATCGTAAACAATCATTAAGCAACCACTTGCTCCTCATCCTTGCAGGCCCTCCATTACTCGCATTCTCTCCTTTTGACGTCACTTATCACGTGACTGAATTGCGAATGAAAGGCAATCATCCAAACTCTTTTGTTCATTGCAATATATGACTGCGTATAAGTTGTAACTAGAAATATTGGCACAATTTTAAATAGAGTGCTGTGCTCAATCAGCAGCAAACCTGTGCGATCTCTAAACCCTGGCTATCAAACAATATTTATTATTCTCCTTTTCTTCTCACCCTCTTTTGCACGTCCTTCTTTATTATTCCCTTAATCTTGAACCTAAATCTCTTTCCTCCACCCTTCGCGGCCCATCGCTGCTTCTCTAAATAATTATTTTGTTGTTTAACATCAGAGATTACAGCAAGGGTCAGGCGCGCAGTGGCAGCATGTACTTTGCATATGTTACGGTGGAAGGCGACTTGCTTCTCTTCCCAGGCCGACCGCCTTCCCTTCCCGATTGGTTCCCGAGGGCCACCAATCACCTGCTGACCCGTCATCCACCTTGGGCGGGTGCTAACCAATCACGCCTTCCTTCGACATGTTACGATATTGCAAAACGGATTCTATTAACCAATAATCCAATGTCTCACTAATATGGAGAGGGAAAACAGTTGCTAATGACCAGTTGCAGAATGATCCTCTAAAATACGGGACGACAACGTGGTTATAAAAGACCACAAGACCGACTGTTTATTGCAAGATTGAGACAACCTGGACTCGAGATGGCAAACTTTTCCTCACTCTTTGTTTTCTTTCTTTTTTAATCAAGTCTGTGGTGTAAGTGTTTAATTATCGCCAGAACAACTCGGCACAGAATAATATACAAATATCTACACAAAGAAAGAGACAATATCGATCAGCGTCTAGACGTTCAGTAAACAGAAACAAGCAATAAAGCTAATATAGAGCACTTACGTAATGCCACGAAGCTGATAACAAGAAGCGAAGCTCGTGCGGTGAACTCAAAATGGCCCATAAACAAGAACAAGCAACACAATTTACCTTCGAACGATCAAGGGCATCTCACCCGGCGACCTGCACTCCAATGAACACCAGAGACATTGAGAAATTTGTTACGGATTTTCTGGGGCGATCATCCGTCTATACTTAAAGGAGCAGTTAAAAAGAGTGAAGCGAATTCGAAGCCTCAATGCGACTGTAACTAAAGATATCGCCGAAAAAGGTCGGCAGAATTCGTTGGAGGAGTCTGCCTCTGTCTCTCTCTCTCTCTCTCTCTCTCTCTCTCTCTCTCTCTCTCTCTCTCTCTCTCTCTCTTTCTCTCTCTCTCACACACACACACACACACACACACACACACACACACACACACACACACACACACACACACACACACACACACACACACACACATGCACTCCCTCCCTTCCTCCTCCCTCCCTCCTCTCTCTCTCTCTCTCTCTCTCTCTCTCTCTCTCTCTCTCTCTCTCTCTCTCTCTCTCTCTCTCTCTCTCCTTCCTTCCCACTCTCCCTCTCTCTCTCTTCGTCCCTTCCTCTCTCATCGCTTGCGTGTGTGTAAGGCTAACAGATTGTGATCAATCTCCTACTTGACATCTGCACAGAATGTAAACAAAACATTACACGCCCCATTGCATTTCTGTAAATGCATGTTTGCGTGCACTGGCCTGCGTGCTATAAGAGATCACGCCCCTCTCCCATCGCCTCCCTCCAGCGATATATATACATTCCAGGGTGGATGAAGAAAGTAGGCGGAGGGGAGGGAGGGGGGGGTTAAGAAATGACTAATTTTCGTCATAATTAAAGATTGGCCACAGCGGCCGGCCTGGGTACTTCGGCCGACTGACCGTGCTGGCTCCTACGAGAGGGGTAGGGGTAGCATACAGGTGGGGGTGGAGAGGTAGGGTACCAAGTCATTTTTTTCATGTCAGGGCCCCCTCCGCACTCTCACTTTCCCCCGCGAACAAGGTAATTATGATGTCCTGGAAATTGCTTGGTATTTGTCTGGTAACGCCCTTTGATGGGAAGAGGTGGAGGAGGGCGGGGAAGATATCCCAGGAGGAGGAAGTATGGAGGGGGGATGGGAAGAAGGAAGTGAGACAAAGAGGAAAAAGTCGAATCTAAACATTTCACAAACAGTAAACTCAAAATATAAACATTCGCAGCTGCCGCACCTGTCAAGACGCACCCAAATGAACCGACAACAATCCCCTTCAAGCCGCCTCCTTTATCCTGCTCCTCCCTCTTTCCCCTCGGGGATGTGGAGTCCTGTGCCATCCCGAGAAACACAGGCTCATTAATCAAGCACCAAAAATAGTTCAGTAATTAGGGGAGGCTGCTAAGATTAATAGCGCAGCGCGATGCGGCATAAGAAATCCGCGTGAAATCCTGCGTTAGCGGGGTACCAGAACCTCCCTCCTTTTTCCCATTCCCTTTTCTCTCCTTCTGTAGCACACATATATAATAAATAAGGGAAGAATGGGAAGATTTCTAATTCCCAATTACATCTTAATAACCCTCCAGGTGTTAACAGCTCGACTCCCTCCGCCCGTCACAACACACGCGGTCACCACCAGGCGGGTCAAATGCCTTTCGGCATATAACAAATTTGCTCAAAAATTTAGTGTTTCTTTCTCAAGACATGTTGCTCCCGACGTAGCCACCGTCACCGTCTTCTCTCCCTTTCATCTACTGATAATAACCTAAAGGTAAAAAATAAAAATAAAAATGGGAAAAAAACTGCAGGAGACAGTGACTCGCTGATTTTATCGCCGCTTTCGGAGTTCTGTGTAAATGAACTCAACACGCGACCGGCCGGACAATGGCGGGCTCTCGTTACACTGAAATGAAATATCGACGTATAAAGCTGCTTCGTTTGAACTCTTATAACAGGACCTACTTTTTCCTTCTATACCTTGGGTGAGTAACAATGGCGCACTGATAATAACTGTTTGCTACAACTTCTTAAGCATTGTTTGTGTCTTGCCAAACACCATGTTCAGTAATGTGTGGTTGACAAGTGGTATTGTTGTTCTGCGGCCATTATTCCTGATTTCATTGACTTTCGCTGTAGCTTATTCTTCCATGATGTTTCTAGTGAATACATGGCAGTGTGCCTGTGAGAGCTGAAACATCAAGTTTGGCGAACACCTGGCATCGGAAAGGATATTGATAACCACCTGTTGCCTTTTGTCAAATTTTCTGGTATAGAAATGGTTGACACATAATAGCAAAAGGAATGGTGAAAGTGGAAGAAGTACTTGCATAACCAGAGACCATAGTAGGTAGAGGCTCCTAATCTCAATCAAAGCCCTGAGGGCATTACTATCCAGAGACAGGCCTGGGTGAGCGTACTGCGGCAGCACCCAGTACACCTCCCTGGCCACCCCTGAAGGCATGCCATACCGCTCCCTCATAAATAAATCGACGTCCGGCAACCCCACCATTAATAAAGCCTGCCTGAGTCCGTGTGCCCCCATGGCGGAGTTATTTATCCCTTGCCTGTGTAATTATAACATCCCTAGCCATGTGATAACCGCAGATAAGACGGGTATCGCATGTATCATTAAACTGCTTCGAGATCGACAGGTCCTTGTCCTCCTCCCTTTCCGTCAGCCGATATGATACCGATCTCTAAGACTGGACTCCCCTGGGATTCATAAACTATATAGTCTCATATATCTCGGGAATATATATGGCCGGCACAGGTACAGGCGGCGGTCGCTGACCGTGGTCTGCTGACCATGAGGATTTTTCATACATGCAGTACGTATTCGTAGGCACATGTACGCCCGTTCCCTACTGAAAGAACGACCCGAAATCAAGGCGTTCGGAGAAGCTCGAGGTCAACAGAGCTGTACAAAGTATCGTGTATGTACGTGTACGACGATGAGATCAGTCCGAGGAAGGCTTGGTCCGCCCCGGCGCTTCCAGCCATAATGTTTCGCCGGGGAAGACGCAAGATCCGCCACGGCCGCCCTGTGGTCCTCGGCGGGATGTCTTCCAGGTTGAAGAGGATCTCGCGGCGGGGCGCCCTCCTCCTCCTGAGCACGAGGTCGGGCGGGGGGCGGAGGAGGTGCGGGAGGATTAGCAGGAGAGAGAGGGCGGGAGGGAGGTCACTATGCCGATGATTCCTCTGATATTTTGCAACAACATTATCCCGAGCCGTTGTCAGGTAATCGGAAAAGAACGCCGCTGTCGTAAAAAAAAGTTGATGAAGCCAAAACCCTCCCCCGCAAAGCCCACGCCTGAGATGCACCTCCCGCTCCTCCCCTTCGGCCCTGACGCCCCCGTGCCGGCGACGCAGATGGGAAATTTCCCTGTTTCTGCGTACCCTGGGCATTTATTCCCCACGCGAGTACGGTTCTCCAACACAAGCGCAATGGCCAACCGGACAAGGGGTGCCCCAACAACAAGGTCCGAAGTTTGCGATGGTTGTGGTGGTGATGGGGGTGGGGGAGGAACAGCATACTTGACCCGCCGGTTTATGATATTTGTGAACCTGACTCTTAATAACATGCTGGAATGCACAGCAAAATCATTTGAAATTTAAAGCCAAGAGAACATTCTGCGGAATGGAATTCGCATGATATTTTCAACCTGAAAGCATGGAAATGACTTGCAATCCATTAGTGATACTCATCCGTTCGATCCAATAATGCTGAACCGGCGAATCTATGAGAAATGTTGACATGGCGAGGTCGGGCATGCGCACCGTCTGGCAGGTGCGCGGTTGGCTATGTAATCGTTAAACAGGTTTCGAAAGATGTAGACAAATGGCTGCGATCGAATGCCAAACAAAAGCGGATATACGCGGGCGGAACTTGGAAACGGGGAAAGGAGGCAACCCTTTCGTGATTCTCTTCCATCGCTTTACCCATTCACCCTTAATGCCCCAGCCCTTTACACCCTTATATTACCTCTGCTGTAATCACATTCCTTGGGCTCAGGTATCGGCCCTCCGCACCATAGCATGTGGCCGTCGATCGCCTCGACCTCAACAGCTTCCACACTTAGTCATTATATCTGAAGAGGATGACCGCTGCCACCGCCGCTGCCTGGGCCTCTCTCATCCCCTCCCCCTCTGTGGCTCCACTCTTCCCTTTGGCTCTCCTTATCGTATTTTTTTCTTGGCTCCTTAAAGTGGTTCCATTGATCTCTTCTCCCTTTCCTCACACACACACACGCACACACACACACACAGAATGTGTTCTAGTATAGAGATAAAAAGATACAGACAGATATAGTGATAAAGAGACAGAGATCCTCCGTGCCTTGATCAAGCAAACGATCAGCTGAGAAACGACCGGTTGCCATGACCAGCTGATCGGAGCCATCAACTATCGCATGCTCCCCTTCCATTGCCAGCTCCACTCCCCTCCCCCTCATCCCTAACTGTTCCCTAGTAAACATACATTCAATGAACTCCCTAGAGGACTTCAGCAAGTCTCGACACCTCGTCTTGATATACCCTAATGAGCAATATCTGCTTAATGTGAAATTAATGTAAAAATCTCCAGGAACACTCGCTTGGCTTTTTTTTTTTCTTGGGTCCGCATTCAAATCTCCAGTAACGGAGACGACTTTTTTGCGCGGACCGAGACGACTGCAGCGAGAGTGAGTGAAAGAGAAAGATAAATGCAGAGGGAGAGAGAGAGAGAGAGAGAGAGAGAGAGAGAGAGAGAGAGAGAGAGAGAGAGAGAGAGAGAGAGAGAGGGGGGGGGAGACAAAGAGACTGGAGTCCGAATAGAGGAGACATGATAGAGAAGAGAAGACATGAAAGGGAGAGGAGTGAGACGAGAGAGAGATAAGGCAAGACAGATAAGTCGAGAAAAGAGAGAGATGAAATAAGCAACGAAATCATACAGAGATAAAACAGATGAGCAATCACACACAAGAAAACAGAACCGCAAAGCCAAAAAAAACAGACAGATAGACAGATATGCAAACGAACAGACCGATAGAAAGACAGACCGACAGACAGAAAAATCACAATAAGAAGCAATTAAGAAAACAAACGCTACCTGTCGGACCAACGATAACAACCGACCCAGCTTGATCAACGACCATTAAATGCTCGACAGCTGAGTCGTCAGTCAAGTGCCGGGGTTGTTGGTCGTTTAAATTTCGACACTTTTGTAATTGATTCATTTTTATAAAAGCTCGTGAGCGTTTCAAAGGAGATTCGATTCCCCCAGTCCCTCCCGTCTCCTCCCACGGGTGGACAAAAGACGACTCTAGCAGCTCATGCCGTAAGGTTTATTTCATCATCAGGACAACACTGCTGATGACTCCTAAGCGACTGGGCGAGTGGAAGGTCCATCAACACGAAATGTCAGAAGAGCAAGTGTTTAGCCGGAGGGTTATCCCTCGAATGGGAGGAGGGAGGGAGAGAGGAAAAGAGAGAGAGAGAGAGAGAGAGAGAGAGAGAGAGAGAGAGAGAGAGAGAGAGAGAGAGAGAGAGAGAGAGAGAGAGAAAGAGAGAGAGAGAGAGAATACAAAAAAACAAGAAAAAGATAAAGAAAAAAGATAGCGAGCGCCGAAAAAAAGCACGGAGCGCGGCCGGCCGGCACCTATCATTGACCGTCTTGCCCGTCGGCCGATCTTCCCCTTAATTGTTAAACGACCCTCGGGGCTCCAGCACACAACAATCAGCCATCCGCCGGCCCTTCATGAGATTGTGATGAAGGCAAATTACATGGAATATCGGAGCTCTGAGAGTCGGTTCTCGATCGCCGCGTTTTCCTTTTATTTTGTTGTCGTTATTTCATTGGATTTAGTTTTCTATTTCAGTTATCGGTTTCGCCTTATTTCTTCTTTCCTCGAGTTGTTTTCGCTATCGTGTTCCTCATCTCGATCTAATAACGATAACAATGAACAAATACCCATGTTGAAATAAAGAAAAAAAGAGGAAATTATACTAAAAAATATAGTTAATGTGTTTATATATGTATGTATTCAACGCTGATATATTTTTGCCGTTTCGACGTCTCAAAAATTCGGTTTGTATCATCACTGTGGTGGGTCCCCCTCTTCGTCGGCCTGACTAACAAGAGATGTTACAGTATCGTATAAAAAAGCGAGGGTTAAAAAAACGCTCGACCTTTTATGGAAAACGAAAATGAAAGCACAGGCGAAAACACGCAATCATCTTCGTCTTCAACTCTCACTCAAATGGAGCACTTTTGCCTTAGAAAAAATACGTGTAAAAATACAGAAAGTCTACCTCCTCCACCTCCATGCGTTAGCCTCAGATTATTAAAGAAAGAAAAAAAGAGAACAAAAAGAAAACGGGGAAAAATATTCCAGCCATCGCAAAACAGGCCGAGTGCCGTGGCCGACCCGAGCGAGTGCAGTGTGTCCAGGCTTGTTCTTACAGAATAATGGGATTTGCGTATTCAGCATCCTTCTGCCTCCTCCTCCTGCTCCTTCTCCTCCTCCCCCTCCCTCCCTCCCCAATCCCCCTCCTCCTCCTCCTCCTCCTCCTCCTCCTCCTCCTCCCCCTCCTCCTCCTCCTCCTCCCTACTAAAACCCCCCTTGCCCACAAGAGTGAACAGGTCCGTGGGAAGTGCCCGAGGAGGGGTTAGGTTGGGGGAAGGATGATAAGGGGGGAGAAGGGGGGGGAGGGGGTTGATAGAGTCAAAAGCCCCTTCGGCAGATCGAAAACCTCGCGCTGCAGCCCCGCGCTCTCTACCTCCATCGCACAATTTTCTCCTAAGGCTGAACGGCTTTTTGCGGCGTTATGTTTTTGTATTGGACAACCTTGATAGTGGTGGTTACTTGCCGGTGTTTGGCCGAGCTGCACCACCGCCATCATCCCCAATGTCCCCTCCCCCCTCCCCCCCTTCCCGATATACACACAAACACACTTGTATTCACACAAGCACAAACACCCACCCACCAAATGTACGCACACGCATACACAAAAAACATCACATACAAACACACCCTCACACATATAAATATACGCCTATACTTGGTATGCAAGCTTACCTAGATCCTGCCCAGATCTATCAACACTATTAAACTATCACTTTCACTATCATCACCATTTTCACTGCTGCCGTCACCGACACCATGAGCATCACCGCCATTAAGATTACTAACATGGCGCCGGCATTCCCTCCCCTAGTTTATTATTATAATTACTTGCAAATGGAATTAATGGTGCCATAAACAGTCGCAATTGCTACCTGTACACAACCATGATCACTACAACTGACGTTCGCGTATTTTTTCCTTCGTATTATTATCACTCTGTCCTACTTTCTTCTGCAGTTTATTTAATTAGCGCGCGTGTACTTCATGCAATCAATTTATCCAAGAATGGCAACTGAATACGAAAATCACCCGCCATTTCTTTGGAAGTCTTGGATGGTCTGGCGCGCTGCGGATTCTGCATGTTAGGCGCTTCATCTTCCCTCTTCCCCTTCCCCTCGAAATTGAGTTACGGAGGCTTATTCTTTGCATTATCTCTGTCTCTGTCTGTCTCCTCCCCCCCCCTCTCTCTGTGCGTGTGCCCCCCCTCTTTTGAGTTACGGAGGCTTATACTTTACATTGTCTCTGTCTCTGTATGTCTGTCTGTCTCTCCCTCCCTCCCTCTCTCTGTCTCCCCCTCTGTCTCTCTCTCTTTCTCTCCCTCCCCCCTCCCTCCCACTCCCCACTCTCTCTTTTTCTCACTCTCTCTTTCCCTCCCTTCTTTCTCCTCTTTTCTCATGCACATCCATCACTGTCCATGTTCTCCCCTCAAGATCCTTGCCCTGTCCTTGTTCCTCCACGGTATCCATCACTGTCCATGTTCCATCCTCCAGCAACTAGCCATTTATATCTCTCTCTTTCTGCCTCTTTGATTTTAATTTCTTACTTTTATCCTTCTTTGTTTTCGTCGTTCGCTTTTCGTCGGTCCTCGGGGTAAGCAACCTGCCGGAGTCCTTCATCTCGGAGAATTTCCTTTGCGGATTGTCCTCTCTCTCTCTCTCTCTCTCTCTCTCTCTTTCTCTCTCTTTCTTTCTCTCTCTCTCTCTCTCTCTAGCCCCCCTCCCTCTCCCTGTCTCTCTCTCTCTGGCTCTCTCTCTCTCTGGCTCTCTCTCTCTCTGGCTCTCGGTCTCTCTGGCTCTCGGTCTCTCTGGCTCTCGGTCTCTCTGGCTCTCGGTCTCTCTGGCTCTCTCTCTCTCTCTCTCTCTCTCTCTCTCTCTCTCTCTCTCTCTCTCTCTCTTTGTCTGTCTCTCTCTCTCACCCACTCATATCGTACAAACCATCACTCTTCTCTTCCCTTCCCTTCTCATCACTTCATCCAGTCTCTTCTTCTCCCTCAGCTTCTCTCCTGCCGCCTCGCCCACCCTCTTCCTTATCATGTCCTCTTCTCATCTTCCGTATTATTTTACATCAACCCACTCTTCCCTCCTCTCCGTTATCTTACCTCCTTTCTTCTTCTTTCAATCTTTCTTAGCTCCTCATTTTCCTTATCACGCAACCCTCCGTCTTTCTCCTCATCTTAATCTACCCTTTTCTTCATCACCTTATCTTCCCACTCTCCTCACTCCCTTTCCTCTTCCTCTTCCCCTACAACGCTTATCTCCTATCTCTCTTCCCCTCTCTCAGCTCCTCTTCCCGCAGGATTCATCAGCTGTTATCTGTTTATCAGCAAACATCGCGAGCTATTCTGCATCCCTTGCTATCATTATCTCGATTTCCAAGCCGTCTCTCTGGAGTCTTTATACGCCTTATCGAGTCACCAATTACCCCCCCCCCTCACCCCCCTCACCCAGCCCCCCTCCATCCCCATCACCCCACCCCAACCCCCAACCTCCCCAGCCTAGGACTTTATCTTAAACTACCTTCTTATTAGAAACTCGTTATGCCGTTTCTTTATCACAACTTGCCTCCTCCCATTTTTTCTCCTCTCTTATCACTTGCGCTAACCGTTATATCCTACTTAGCATTCTCGTTCACGCGCAGTTGTTGAAATTATTACAAGGATTGCTTGGCTCTTTTTTCTTCTTCTCTTCGTTCTTCCTTCTCGCCTATTCTTTCTTCATTTTCTCCTTCCTTTCGTCCTCCTCCTGCTTCTTCTTCTCTCCTTTCTTCTCCTAATCCTCCTTCTCCCTCCTCTTCTTCTTCTTCTTCCTCTTCAGTTTCTTTCTCTATTTTCCATCTCCACTTCGCGCGGGTTCATCAACACCAGAAAAATTTTATGGCTACTTTTCTGACTCCGGTTGGATTTCAGACCTTCATCAAGGATTCTGTTCATCACCTCTATTATCACTCTGCTCTTTATCAATCTCGTTCTTATCCACCAATTTGCTGTTCGACTTTTCTTTTTTTCGAGCTCGCTAATCCTCTTTTATTCTTTCCTTTCGTTGTTCTCTTTCGAGTTCTTTGTTCCCTGTTTCTTCTTCTCAACATTTTTCTTGCAAGTCCTGTACATTTTTTTTTCTCCTCTCCGCTTTTTTCATCAATCTTCTCGAATTTCATTCCTTTGTTTTATTTTCTCTCTCTCTCTCTCTCTCTCTCTCTCTCTCTCTCTCTCTCTCTCTCTCTCTCTCTCTCTCTCTCTCTCTCTCTCTCTCTCTCTCTCTATCCTCGTCTTCTTATCGTTGGTGTTATTACTCTATGTTCTCCCACTCCTCTTATCCCCTCATCCCTCCCCCACCACTCTCTCTCTCTCTCTCTCTGATAACATCGTGTAACCATGTTATTATAGTACTGTGACGTCGTCATGTTAGAAGACATTACTACCACCACCCCCTTCCTATTCCTCCTACCCCTCCCCCTCCACGCAGCCCCTGAGTATCCTGTCTTCCTCCTCCCTATCTTATCAACCTGCGTTGCCTCTGTTAATCTTAATCTTTATCTGAAACTTACATGGCTTAAATTAACCTGCCATACTTTATCTCACTTAGCCCTCCCCCCTTCCTCACCCCTGCCAGCGCCCCCGTCTTCCCCTGCCCTGCCCTGCACCAGCCCTGACCTTATCCTGCCTTGCCCGAACTGGCCGAGATGCATGTCCTTCGTCCCGCCGACCCCGAGGAGCGCATCTGTGGGATTCTCCTTTAGGATCACCCACGTCCTTCGTTAATTTATATTCCACAACATTTCTCATGGACAATCCCTGCATTAAAAACATTCTCCGATACGACCCAATAAACACACCATAAATACGTCAGTCAGATGAATGACGCCACAAGAATCTCAGGAAGAAGGGCAAGTGTTCCTGAAAAGCCTCTGGAATACCGATGTTTCATTGGGCTTCCGAGAAAGACTTATCTTCGTGAACTGATTGAATTGTGCCCTTGGAAGCTTCTGAGAACCCCTGAAAGAGCCGTGTCCCTGAGAGGGCCTGAGGGACAGCTGGTTCGGATGAGATGGTATCATCATGGCTAGGGGCTACGTAGCTATATCAGCCAGCATCCCTGCTCTTATTCGAAGCATAATGAATAACGCTTTGTTTATAGTCCCGCCTTCTGTTCCCTCTCTCCTTCCTTCCTTGCTGTCTTTCTTCCTTTCTCCTTTCGTCTCTTCCCTCCGTCCCACTCTTCCTTCCTTCCCCTTACTTTCCTTCTTTCCCTCCCTCTATCTCTTCTTCGTTCCCTCCCTCCCTTTTCCACCATCCCCAAGCACCTCCATATATCTTGTTCCCCGGCGCGTTATATATTCTTAGGTTTATCTCCCATGTCTCCTTCACTAATCCTGTTCTCCATCTTTCATCGTTTAGTGTCTAGTTCTTGCCTGACTCTGACTCCTAGCCCCT
>NC_091577.1:25615399-25620939 GCF_042767895.1 Penaeus vannamei | reverse complement strand
ATTACTAATACTACTATCATTAACAATATCACTTGTCATCATTATTAACATTAATGCTTTAACATCACAATTGCCATCATCGGCCACACCATAAACCACGTTAACATTAAACCAACCACAGTAAAAACGAAGGAACGGAGACTCCAAGTAATGACGTAGACGCTAATAATAAACACATAAATTAATAAGCGCGTTCTAGCTGTACCTTAATCCCTACAAAGAAGAAACTCCGGCTTCACACTCAAGACAACTCGAGACAACAAATTGAATCTTTGAGAAGTTAAGAGACGCCGCCACGCCACATCAAAGGATTCGAACAACGGCCGACGATCAATGATAATTTTTTAATGTATTCGACGCTTCAAAATTCTCATTAATCTTTCTTTTATCGAGTCTTTCTAAAGGTACACTACACCTTTTTTCCCGTGTGTCCTCTGATTTCTAATGTCCTTTTTTGTTACGTTTATGTTTTTTTATCCTTTCTTGGGTGTTCGAGTGCTGTGCGTATCTTGATTTCGAGATCCCTAGGGAGTTTTATGACATTTTCTACGCTTTTATCTTTCTTTTTTTTTATTCTTGAACATTATACAACAATATTGGCTAATATTCGAATTAAGAGTGTACAGAATAATTTCCACTAATTCTTATTCCTTAGACTTTTTTCCAGGCTTTCTAAGTTCCCTTGGACTCCCCTCATTCCAACACTAGATATTTCACGCCGTTATACAGTCTACCTGCGCAGTCCTAGACAATATTCCCGACATACAAATATAATTTTTCTTAAGGGGAGCCTCCTCCATATACGCGCCTTCTCCCCCTCCGAAAAAAACTTATAAGTCTTCCCACATCTCCCCCATCTCTTTTCCTTAGGCACTCTCCCCGTCCACCCAGGTACTCTTAGCTCTGGCCTTAAACAATGAACTTCCCTCAACATTTTTACCTGAATATGCAAATGAGCAACGTGGTAGCTCGCGAACCCCCACCCCCCCTAACCCCCCAACCCACATAACCCCCACTTCCACTTCTTCCCCTTTAAGTTTTTTTGTTTTTTTATGGGGGGGGGAGAGAATCTGGGGAGGGAGTTGCGACGTCGCATTTCCCTTTTCCCTTTTTTTTAACCGCACGCTCCTGTTTCTTCGCCCCTTTCTTTTTTAAAATATTTCTCACTACCTACTTATCCCACTTCTTCGCACATTTCTCCACTGCGACCTGATCCTTTTCCTCTAATTCCTCCTCCATCATCTTTACCGCCGCCTTCCTCACCAATCGAACTCATCCCTCTACACCCTCTCCGTCTTCCTCTTCTCTTCCCTCCTTCTATTCCCTCCCTATCCATCATCTTCATCTTTTCCCCCCCTGTCTTCATCTCTGTCCACCTCCGACTACATATATTGCGAATTGCCTTATCCATCATTCCCAGACGGATATATTCTATTCTGCGCCCTCTGCCCGCGACCGCTGCTCCTCGGCCTCCTCCATCAGGCCGCGCGTTCCGTCCGCACTTGCGCCGTCCGTCTCGGAATAAGATTATATGCATAAGGGAGAAGGAAGGAGGAGGGAAGAGGAAGGAGGAGGGTGGAAGGAGGGGGGGAGGAGAGAGGGGGTAAAGGGTGTGAGATAAGGGAGGAAGGGAGAGGGAGAGGGAGAGAAAGAAAGGGCGAGAGGGAGTGAGAGGCAGGGAGAGAGAGAGAGACGGAGGGATAAAAGGGGGAAGGGAAGATGGAGAGAGAAGGAGGAAGAGAAAGAGAAAAAATAATTAAATGAGATAAAAAAGAAAGCGTTAAAAACACAGCCGAACAGACCCAGCACACGTGTCCCTGCAAGGAAACTCTGACCTTGGAGGGGAAAGGCGCACTCACAGTACAACGCTCGGAGTGCAAGTCCCCCACGGGCGGGCTGGGACTCCGGGGGGAGTGGGGTTGGGGTAATGGGGGGGGGGCGTTAAGAAGCACATGCGAGAATGTGGATGCGATGTACATATACAGCGACGAGGAACAGATCCCTGTGGAGAACCACCTGCAGGAGTAGGAGTGGAGGTAGAGCAGGTAGAGGATAAAATAAGTAATGATGCTGATCCACACCAACGAATGGAACTGCCACGTTAACGAAATAAATTTACCGATATTTCCCACTCTCTCTCTGTGTCTCTTCTTTCCCTCTCCCTCTCCCTCTCATTCTCTCTCTGTCGCGTCTCCAGAGCGCCTAAAAATAACCTACGAATATGCATAAGATTATGAAAATCAATAACCACGCGGCACCTTGCGCCCTCACAAATAACTTCACGATTCTTAAAAAATATCCCAGCCGCCAAATATGAATATTCCCTCTCGAGCTCCCCCAAAAAAGAAAGATCTGGAATCCCCGCCGTCGTGGGCCCGCGTGCCAGCATTCAGTGAAAGTCTATTGAGAATTTTCCTGTTTGGGAAACGTGCTGCTCCATTGAGCTTCCGCGGCCACTGAATGAAGAGAGAGAAAATAAATATATAGGAAGAAGCAAAAAAGAAAAAAAAAAGGAAAAGAAAAAAAGCATGCAATTATTTTTAACTCTGTATTATAAAAAGGGGCGAGTTTTTTCTCTCTTGATCATTCTATAAAATACCAGGAAATGACTGTTCGCTGAGTTTGCCGTGAAGAAACATTTGCCTAATGGCGAGGTCTTGCCATGGTATTTGGCCGCGGTGGCAATGCCTTCTTCCCCCGCCCGCGAATCCAGCATGCGTTTTCTTTCGAAGGTGAAATTCTCAAGCTTACTTACATTCACTTCCCGATGCCTATTTATGGGTGGGTATTACACCTCAGGGAAGTTTCTCATATAAAAAGTAGAAGGAAAAAAAAGCCGACTGACTGGAAAGCTTGTATTACGCGCTACGGGGAAGACAAGCGCTTGCGACACTATTCAGGTGCACCCGTCCCAGCTGGCATACACGCCGCCTCATGCACCTCCGTCAACTTCTAAACATCTGTAGTCTTCCGATTTGGGAAAACTGTTCACCTGCTACGGTACGAAGGTCACGATATACTTATCGAAGACACCTGCAGTACACTGTTGCCTTCCCAAACAACTAAGAACCGTTTTTTTAAATCTTCTCTACAACAGCTGGCATTCGGCAAGCAGAGCCGAATATAATACCCCTGTGCGGGGTATCCACAAGATCCGGCCGCTTACCCTCCCCGGCATTCCTCGTTGCTGGAAGGTTCCGTGAATGGCCTCCCAACCTCCATGGAAGAATTATGTTCCATTTTTTGCCATGACAAATTGTTATGGCGAAGTAAAGTGACTGTTCAACTCCGGCAGATTATGCAAAGGATCGCGGTTGCTTTACTGCAGAAAAAAATCCCTGCGCGCACAAAGAATGAGAGAAAATGGGTGAAACTTCGGAGAATAAAAAGAAAACGAGATTCTGCCGTTTTTTCTCTTCTCCCATGGCATCATAACGGGCCGTGTTTATATTCTGGTCGGGCTGTCTGTAAAACAATAAAAGACTGAACTGGAAACCTGTTCCAGTAAATTTTGACGTTGTCACACTAGCGAGTTGTTATCACGCGCTCTGGCAGTCGCGATTAATCCTTGTTGCTTGAGGAGCCTTTCGAGTCGAGGGGCCGTTGTAGCCTCGGTGCCCACGTGTCACTTTTTGAACATCTGCGACTCAATCTCATGGCCTGTCAAGGATGGGCTCATTTTGGAAATCCTGCGAATGTTCAACCGCATCACACCAAAAAATAACATCCCACAAATTTTAGATCCTTTCAAAGGCATCCCACGTCTTTCTTCCAAATTCTCTGCGAATTTAAAGACTATTCTTCTCCTTCACAGAAAAAAAGAGGGAAAATCCTAAAGGAACACTCGCAAGAGGTTAGGAAAGATAAAAGACGGTCAAGACCTTGCATGATGATGCTGCGGTTGCTGCACATGACAACGGCGAAATAATGATTATCGATAATCAATAATTAATAATCATGATAATAATATTAATAATCATTATCATTATCATCATTATAATCATCATAATGGCAATGGGGATAATAACAATAATGATACTAATAAAATGAATCTAATAATAACAACAACAATAATAATAATAATAATAATAATAATAATAATAATAGTTACAATAATAGTCATGATAATAATAATGATGATGACAGAAGATGATAAATAATAATCATAATACTAATACCACTAATAATAATGATTACCAATAATAAAAATAATAACCACAAGGGTACTGATGATTATCATGATATTAATGAAACAATATTAATAATAATAGTAACAACAACAATAATAATAATAAGAAGAAAAGTAATCATCATCATCACTATTACCATTATCATAATAACAACCAAATCGCACCCAATAAATCAGCGAGCCGAGGAGCCCCCGAGTTCCCCTGGCAGGACCGAGGAGGGCTGACCCGCCCGGCCGGTGCATAACCTAACAGACAAGTCGCCGAAGGATCCTTAACCTAACCTAATAAGGGACCTTACTCACACCCTTACCTCCCTCCCCCCCCCTTCCCTTACCCCTTGCCCACCCTTAGCCTCTCTGTTTTCGTATCCAGTCGACGTGATACACTTACATAAGAATAGCCAACGACCAAAAAAGCCTCTCGCATAAAAAAAGAGAGAGAAAGAAAGAGAGAAAGAGGGATAAAAAAAAACATGCAGGCGACAATGAGGCGGATAAATCAAGAAATATTCAACACCGGCGCGTTTGTTCGCTGTACTTGGCTGTAACCTGCGACCTGCCAGCCAAGTCTTCTCCTGTAACATATTAGTCACAGTGGGAATTATTCTCGCGGCTAATATGAATAAAAAAGAGAGACTTTTCTTTTAAAAATCATATGCGGATGCGGTTTAGTGTGGTGCTCTTAGTCCCAGAACAATTCCCGATCGTATTATCATTATGACGATCACTTTGTCCACGTTTTTTGTTCGTCGGTCTGTTTATGTGTTGGTATTTATGGCGGCATCAAAGTAGGTTTGTGTATCTAGCGTAAGTGGGTATAAACAGCTGGAATCCAATGTTGGGTAGCGGCCGCTTGGGCACTCCCCCCGAAAAATCTAATATTTGTTTTCAATTTTCAACAACAATAAATCTCTCAAGCGAATATTAATGAATCAATATATCACAGTCGATCAAAATATTTTCATACCCCCTGTAATGCACAATCAGATAACAATAGCAGGCTTTGTTCTTTCTTTCTTTCTCCTTTTAATCTGCATATTCTTTTCTTTCAGCCTCGAAGCTGCAAGGATATGAGAATTTCGCTGTCAGTGGCCCGTTTTCTTTCTTTCGCATTTAATCGTTCACTTTCTAAAACTTTCCTCGTTTGGGCCGAAAGGAATGGGACAGCAGAAGGAAGACGATAGTTTACATAATCTGAACATTCACAAATTTCGAATGTCACGCACTCAATTTACATAAAAATACTAGACGGCTAACCATGTTCCAAACAAATAATAAAACGTAAGATTTCCTTTTCGGAACGAATAATTTTCGTGTTGCACTCCAAACCCACTCGACCATTCATCGACAC
>NC_091577.1:25607899-25610399 GCF_042767895.1 Penaeus vannamei | reverse complement strand
AACAATTTCATTTTATGTATCCTAAGAACTTATCATCGATTTTGTGTCTAGCTTATGAACACACTATACAAACCCCAGGAATCTGAACAAAGAATCCATATGTTTCACGCTGCCATACTGTAAAAAGGGGAAATCCATGCCATCCATACTTCAACAAACAAACAAACAAACACCAGGAACGATTTCCGAACCCCCCTCCCTTCCCTCCTTCTCCCCCTCCCCCCCTATTCGCATTCCGGACCAGCTGCTCGGAGAACCACAGAAGACAGCAATGTAGACAGCTCGATATAAAAGAAGAAAATCGACGCCCCTTTTATATATGAGGAAAAATAGAAATAAAATGCTGACACAGACGCCGCGTGATGGCTGACGTCTGGGTTGACAATGAACAATACTGAAAAAAATGACGGGATGGGAGAGGGGGGGCAGGGGGGAGACCCAGACCCACAACCCAAGACTCTCGCATGGTTTCACGCGACCCGAAAAAAATATTCTTTGGGTAATTATATATTTCAGATTCTTAGTAATGAATCGGATGCAACTGATCACTATCAGCTTGTATTACTGAAATACCTTCGTTATAATCATCATCGCCACAACTGCCAACGTTGTGATTAGAGGGCGACCAATCATATTTAATAAGCCTAAATTAAATATCATTCCACCGCTGATTTTTTGTCAGCAATCAATTAATTTACGTGTGTGTATATACCTAACTGATTTCCTGTTTTATTTTTTTCTCTCAAGACCTTACTCCTCGTATACTAAGAAGTAAAATTATATAGCAATTTGATAATACCAAAAGGAGGGCGAGCTCGCAAAATGTCAGGTAGGCGGGTATCCCCCTCAGACACCACGCGAGCAGAAAAATAACAGACGGCAAAGAAAAACTGGAAGGCGTATGCGATTTTTTCTCCTTCTTGGAATTCAACGGCGAGGAAAGGAATCGAGAGCAATTTACATTCTACTTCCTCCAGTGTAATAACCTTTGTAATATCGCCGATAAAGGCCTTTTTTCATCCACAGCAAATCGGATTATCTATGCTATTAACAGGTCTCTAGATGTGCTAAAGATTCCCCGGTCCATATAAACATATTCTCTTGTCATTAATCTATCATCTGGGGTCTATTACCTTTTTTTATCCATAACCCAAAATGTGTTTTTTTCTCTCTCTCTCTCGTCTGGCCGTCTCGTTGCAGTCTCCACCCGCGTCTGATCCATCTTCTATCCCATGACCCGCGGCTTCTCGGCTCCATCAACGCGCGGGATCAACAGAGAGAGCACACTTTTAGCTTCCGAAGCAGCCTTTCAGACTCGGGTGAACCGCAGAGAGGCACCCACTCTTACCTCAAAATGCATCATAAATCTGGAAACAAACAGACATTAAAGTCTCTCAAGACTTTCTTCGGGCTCGACTAATTGCTTCCTTACGCCGCCTCCTCCCCGTTTTCTTTCCTCTGATGGGCGGGGCTTAGTGATGTCACGCGGCCCCCTCCCTTTAACGTCACAAGATGGATGACAGGGCGTGGCAGAAGCTTGTCCCTCTACCCACTAATACTGGGCGGCCGATCAGTTTTACAAGGTGTCAACCCACACCGTGTTTAAGGAGGTTTGATACCAAATCAACTTTCTACCCAAGCTTGCCCTACAAAGCTTCCAATTGCCTTTTAATTGCCCGGTATTCGGATCGGAGTAAATCTTTTTTTACCGACCCGCGCGGATGATAAATTGCCAGCGACGACCAGTCAACTAATGGTTGTTCCGTCCTGATTGCTACTCTGCCGATGCCTCGCTGCTAATTATTGCCTTGATCACAGGCTTCGGCGGGAGTTGGCACCACGGTGTTCATATCGGCAAATAACAGAGTAGGAAGATTTTCACGGGACAAATATGGCGACCGAGACAAATAATGGGAGCAGATACGTCGGCGACCATTTCGCTGGGACGATCATTTTCTTCCGACGCAAAATAGAAACGATTCGGACATTCGCAATTGGAACACTGATAGTTAGAATTATGAAATTATATTGGGCTATCATAACAATAAAAGAGAATAATGCTGATAATAATAACGATGACAACAATATCATTTAAAAAGAAGCGCAACATAACATCATCTGAGAGAGAGAGAGAGAGAGAGAG
Organism: Penaeus vannamei; assembly: GCF_042767895.1. NCBI lineage: Eukaryota > Metazoa > Arthropoda > Malacostraca > Decapoda > Penaeidae > Penaeus > Penaeus vannamei. The sequence goes on along the minus strand of NC_091577.1, from coordinate 25,608,256 downwards.
AGAGAGAGAGAGAGAGAGAGAGAGAGAGAGAGAGAGAGAGAGAGAGAGAGAGAGAGAGAGAGAGAGAGAAGGGAATGGAGGGTAGAGAAAAGAGAGAAAGAGTTAATGGTTAAAACTTCATCGCTGGTGTCTTGGGCAAGCTGCAGTGTGTAAGCTGACATATGCAGGGACTTGAGTGGCGCATGTACACGCCCTAACATGTGCACGCCAGAGCCTCATGTACACGTACTGACATCACGTACACTCATTAACATCATGTCCACGCCTGAACATAATGTACATGCATTAACAGCACATACGTACATTATCGTCGTTGTACACGCCCGCGTATTATGTACACATATTTTGGACATGTTC
>NC_091577.1:25595399-25600399 GCF_042767895.1 Penaeus vannamei | reverse complement strand
GAGAGAGAGAGAGAGAGAGAGAGAGAGAGAGAGAGAGAGAGAGAGAGAGAGAGAGAGAGAGAGAGAGAGAGAGAGAAAGAGAGAGAGAGAGATATCGCACGAAAACAAGGGCTGCGATGAACACGAATGATAATACAGAACTAAAACAACATGAGAACAAGCAGAAAAAAATCAGGAAGATGAAACACGAATAACACACAAAACAGTGAACAAAAGCGACACGAAGAACAATAAAAACAAACAAAACTTGCACAAGAACGGATTGATGATGAACACGAATGATAATACAGAAGGTAAACTAAAACATTAGAACAAGCAGAAAAACAACAACAAAAAACAGGAAGAAGATAAAACGCGAATAACACGCAAGACAGTGAACAAAAGCGACGCGAGGAACAAGAAGAACAAACGAAACTCGCACGAGAACGGGTTGATGATGAACGCGAACAAATGCACAAAGACGATGAAAGTGACAGCGCCGAGACCACCCGAGCGCTGTCACTTTCACGACCACGCCGTCTTCAAGGAGCAGGCTGAAGCAAGCGTCTTGACCCGTGATATGACCTCCGCCGACCTCCGCTGCGACCTTTTTGCCGCCTGTGGGATTTCAATTCCTCCGGGGTCCCCGAGGGCTCGCAGCTTAAGAGAGTTCAGGATCTTCCCTCAAGATTTTTTTTCACATACATTTATCATTTTTATCGTTATTATTATTATTATTATCTTCATTGTCATTATTATTATTATTACCATTATCATTAGTATCATCATTATTATCAATATTATTTCTAGTATTACTATCATTATTATCAATATTATTTCTAGTATTACTATCATTATTATTTCTAGTATTATTATCATTATCATTACCAGTATCATTATCATTATCATCATTATTATCATTATCATTATCATTACTAATATTACTGTTGCTGTAATCATTATCATTATTACTATTATCATTATAGCCATCTTCATGATCATGGTGTATAAGAAGCACCACTATTCCCAGATATTTCACTCTTCTACAACGTGCTCGAGGAACCGATTCCTGGAACATCCCCCCATCCTCCTCTAGGAATCGCGACCCCCGCCCCTCGTACACACGCCCAACCCCCCAACACGAAAATCTTCCATATTCCCGAACGTTCGCAAACCGCAATGTTTAAAACCACGACCTGCTCCCTCCCCCTCTCCTTCCTACTCTCCCTACCCCATATCCCATGCTCCTCCCTCATCCCCCCTTCTTCCTCCTACTACCTGCCCCTTCTCCCTCTCCCTCCCACTCCCCCTACCCCATATCCCATACTCCTCCCTCATCACCTCCCTTCTTCCCCATACTACCTGTCCCCTCTCCCTCTCCTTCCCACTCCCCCTACCCCATATCCCATACTCCTCCCTCACCCCTCCTTCCCCCTATTACCTGCTCCCTCTCCCTCTCCTTCCCACTCCCCCTGCCCCATATCCCATACTCCTCCCTCATCACCTCCCTTCTTCCCCATACTACCTGTCCCCTCTCCCTCTCCTTCCCACCCCCCTACCCCATATCCCATACCCCTCCCTCACCCCTCCTTCTTCCCCCTCTCCCTCTCCCTCCTATTCCCACACCCACAGCCCCGTATCTCACCCCCTCCCCCTTGCCTCCTTCTCCCCCGAGGAAACCTTGATCCCCGGGGCCGGCCGTATAAAGGACCCAAGAAGAGATATGACACGATGGACCCAGATGAGCCCCGAACAGAACAAACCTAAATATAGTGTAAGCACAGTGGGCGCGGGCGGTACAAATGGGCGGGGGGTGATGGAGGAAGAGGTGGGCGAGGAGGAAACACTTCTGGAGGGGGAGGGGGTGATCTTCCCTCTATATATGCATTTCTTCGGAAAAGACAATTATTACCTATCACTTACTTCATCGTCTTTATCTATCTACCAATTACTCATTTTTCTAAGGAAGAGAAGAGAGAGAAAGAGAAAAAAGAAAATTCGAATTTTTCATTTTTCTTAAGGGGGGGAGGTGGAGGGCAAGAAAGCGAAGAAGAGAGAGAGCGAGATGTGGGAAGGATCGCGGGACAGATAGCCTTCCGTGGGCGACGACACAGCATGGGGTAATAACAGGAGGAGAGGGATGGAGAGCAATAAAGGAAAATAATAAAAACAAACAGTAATAGAAGGAATGAGTCTTCAGTATATTGTGAAACAGTAAAGCATTTGAATGCAAAACACAGTAGATAAAGTTAAGAGTAAAGCAAAGAGGTAAAATAATAATAATGATAATAATAATAAATATAAAATGAAAAGAACATAATATCATACACTTATCTATGAATTACTTATCTATATATATGTCTTGCTGTTTATTTTCACGTTTTTACTCAATTAAGCTCATACATACATACATACATACACGCACAAACACACACACACACACACACATATATATATATATATATATATATATATATATATATATATATATATATACATATACATACACACACACACACACACACATATACATATATATATACACACACACACACACACACACACACACACACACACACATATACATACATATATATATATATATATATATATATATATATATATATATATATATATATATATAAAACAGGTCGACGAACAAAGCCCTCCCCTGAACAAGAACTGGATGAAAAATGAACAGCGCAAGAAGAGCGAGCCGCCGAGGGAGAAACGAACGAGAGCGGAAGTCAAGACAAGTTCGCGATTGGGATAATTAGAAGATTTGAACTTGTTAACATGCGGCGCCTCCTCGAAGGAACATGCAACCGGGATCATCCCAGGGCGCAGGGGCTCATGGCGAGAGGCCGTCGTGCCCCCACCCCCCCTCCCCCCGGTGCGTGCGTGGCCATGGTGTCTCATGATTCAGGAGGGATGCCCAGGGCGTCGCCTATTAATTCTGCAAAGTATTTTCATGGTTGAGCTGTTCGCCCGTAATAAGCCCATGGTATCAAAAATATTCCACACGAGGAAAATATCTTTAAGAGACGTCACACCGAGTATTACACAGGAGATGAGTATTAAAAAAAAAAAAAATGGAACCCTAGACTTTTATCACAAAATCTATACCTATATGCAATAAAGGCATAAAAAAACTATAGATTCTCCTTTTGTCATTCATTGTCGGAGAGTTCACCCCACCTCCTGCCCCCGCCCCTACCCCTCCGATACCCCCAACCTCATACCCTCAATCCCCCTAAAACACGCTAACGGACGTGGCTGTGGTCGCAGGCCTGAAGGGAGAGGGAGGGGGAGGGGGAGGGGGAGGCGTAAGGACTGGAGATGGAAGGAGAGAGAGGGGAGAGAGGAGAGAGGGGGAGGGGGAGGGAGGGGGGAGGGGGAGGGAGAAGAGAGAGAGAGTGGGAGAGGGAGAGAGAGAGAGAAGGAGAGGGAGAGTAGGAGAGGGTAGAGAGAAGGAGAGGGAGTAGGAGGGGGGAGGGGGCGGGGGAAGGACTAGAGATGGAAGGAGGGAGAGGGGCGGGAGAAGGAAGACGGGAAATGGGGGGGCGGGGGTGTTGTAGGCTTTCGAGAACGGTTTCACGGGGTCTGGAAAAGGCAGTAAAGGTGATCCTCGGTAATAAACCGATATGGGCATTTTCCTCTCGCGCTCCGTCCGAAAAAGGCGCCCAAAGCCGAAGGAGACAATACGAGGGAGACACGGAGACGCAGGTGAGCTCATCCTCTTCAAGGTTAGGCGTGTTGTGTGGGTGTTTAAAAGTAATTTTTTTTTCTCTCTCTCTCTCTCCTTCTTTCTTGAACTGGCAAACGACCTGTTCGGTGATTATAATACCCGGATAATGGAATCAATACAGGCAGCACTCTGGTCGACCGTCAGCAACAAAGACAACACCAAGAGCATCAATGAAATCGCCCACAAATACTCGCGTGTTTCTCGACAGCACCTATTCATCACCATCGCAAACCATCGTCATTAGCCCGGCTCCGCACTGCAATTATCACCATCATCAACTTCACAATTATCATCAACCCTCAACCGGCGAGTATCATTATTCCGACTAATGAGTCCGACGTAACCTCATCCTTACCCTCATCTCCGAAGCTCAAATTCTGCCACAATTACGAACCCCAAGACTTCCGGACCCCCCAGAACCCTAACCCCCCTCCCCCATTCCCCAACCCCCCCTAACCCTTACCCCTATTCCTTCGTCGGGGCGCCAGGTGGCCAACCCTCTATTGGGCACCTGTTGGCGGGTACGAGTGACTCTTTCCGTTTCTCTTCCACCTGTCTCGAGCTTTCTGTTTCTGATGTCACTGGATACTCGTTTCTCTTCTGCTGCTACGGTGCCCATTATATTACGGTTATTGTTAATATCATTGCTGTCATTAACATCATCCAAGTTCATCTTTTATCCTTATCATTACTACTGTAGTATATATTTTTTCAATGTGCAGTTATATAACGAGTAATGCATATCCTTAACACCACAACCATGATTATCATCACCAGAATTACAAATACCAACATTATCATTATTCTCATTGCCCCTATCATCCTTCTCCTTTTCCCCTCTTCATGTCCCCTTACCCATTCTCATCTTGTCTCCTCGTCTCTTGCGTTTTGCCTCCTACCTCGGACTCTGCGCGTAGCCACTTCCTGGAGCGCTGAGATCGTTACTAACCTGCAAAAGATAAATGTCAGTTAGAATTAACAAGCATGAAATATACCGCGTCAAGGAAGAAGAAAAAAAGAAGGGAAAAAAGAAGAAAACAAAAAGTTTTGCATTATAATGATAAGATTAGTTAGATTCGTTAATCATTGCCATGTTCCTAAGAGAGAATGGGAGGGAGGCAGAAGGGAAAAGAAATTAAGATTCAGATTGTGAAAGATAGAGATATAAGAAAAGACGAGGAGAGTTAAGAAGAAGAGGGAGAAAAAGAGGGAAGGATGGAGGGAGGGAAGGTGAGAAGGAGGGATGAAGGGAGGGAAGGAGGGAAGGAAGGAT
>NC_091577.1:25587899-25590399 GCF_042767895.1 Penaeus vannamei | reverse complement strand
CTTGACATTGAACTGCTTTTCCTTGCGGGTACACATGCGCGCCCTTTCCTTGACCTTGGGGTACACATGTACTTCTGCACGAGTCAGCTGCCACTTGTACTTTTATTTGTCCCTAGGTACGACCTGAGTACTTCGACTAGCCCCGGGAACGCTATGCTACCAATTTTCAACCAAAGCACATCTGTCCACCCGCTGGGGACTGACCCTGCTCCTAACCTTACATTTTTAAGTGGTCCGGACGCTGACTGACAAACAGTACGTGCATGGCAGGGCTTTTCATCAGACGCATACCAATCACTCCCTTCACATGAAATGCAAGCTACACGCGACGAATTCAAACCACACGCTGGTTCAGAGATACATTAGTTGTGACGGTCCGTGTTCGTACTCGGCCGACTGTCATTCACATTATGTGCCTTGCTGTTTGTTCCATCGCTGATGCAAGCTCATGTTTATCCGCACACATACACACATATATTTATATGTGTATGTGTGTGTAGAGAAACACATTGCCTTATTGTCGGTGCTTCTCCAACTTGAACTCTTTTGTGAATAATTCTTTGTCATTTAATTCCAGGCATTTACGAATTTACAGTGGGTGTTGCCAGGTACATAAGACACCGGCTGGCGAGAGCGAGCGCGCGCCCGAGGGCTGGTCTGAGATGCAGCCTGGGTGATTGCTGGCATCATTATACTAATTGCAGATTGTCTCTCTTAATTCTGCACCGTAAGATTTAATTCCGGTAGCAGGGCAAAAAAAGAATCCTACCCACGTCGTCAGCTGATGATACTGTTGTTGTTGCTGATTGGCGGTTAGTGAACGCAGCCTGCCTCAGAATCGGCGTTTACTCGCGATAAAGCACCGGCATTTCTCACACGGACTCCCGGGAGCCTTTGATCACGCCGCTCGTCGTCAGCCCATGTTAATGAATACGTCACCCGCGTAACGAGGCCGCCCCGCCGCCCCGAATCGGCGGATCGTTTCCCCGATGACAAAGGACGCTCCCGCCAAGTGCCCGGATGATGTACCCGGCGCGTACTCTGCTCCGATGTACCCTCGATATGCGGGGATCTTTTTTTCGTTCTCTTGATCTCCTTATCTTTCTCCGCTCTCTATGAACATCTGCTACTGCATGTTTGCTGTCTGTCCAGGCGAATAATACCTGCGCCCAGATGTTAAAAGAATGGCTTTACAACGGCAAGTCAAAAGGTAGTAAAAACGCAGCGGTCAATGCATCTTTCTGAAAAAAGTGCGCGGTTCTCGAACTTCTGGATTCTGTCCTTCGGCGTTGCTGCTGAAGGAAGTTAGGGAAAGTAGTCCGCGGGTCTTATCTGATCGCTACTTCCACGCTCTCGTTCATCTGAGCGGAGTGACCGGCGCTCGCCATGGCCTACGACATGGCTGACTCGCTCGCCGCACCGATTCCGACGATAACACATTTCCCCGGGTAATTGTGGAATTATTTGTTTCCAATTAATTTGTCCCGATAATTGAATAAAAAAGATCGGCTCTGGGATTTGTATTGCTACTCAGCGAAGGAAATCAATCGACGGTACAAATCACTGTAAAGGCTTCTATTTTCTGCCTGTTTCCCTTCCCCCTATTCTTTCCCTATCTTTCTTCCCTGACATTCCTCAGACGTGCCACGCGTGAGCCGCCACCCCTTCCTCTCTCCCTTCCATTCCACAGCGGTCGGTACGGGTGCCATAGCGTGTAATACCACCTAAAATACGCCCTTGCCGTCACAGTAAAACCTCGGCCCTGGCAGCAATTTCAGGGCATTAAAAGTAATATTTACATCGCGGGTCTCGGTGGTACGGCCCGACGCGCTGTGTTTTATCCCGGCATAAACATTTATACGCCGGATCTGCAATGTAAATATTGCATAAATTATCTCACCGACTTGCAGTTTTTGCAACAATTAACCTGGCGGACGTCGTGTGGGCCGAGGTTAATGCTAAAACATGGACACGCCTGCAGTGCCGTCTGTGCTCCAGCGTGGGCGGGTGGGTGTCGGGGGAAGGGATGCGCGTTGATGACCAGCGCGGAGGGAGATGATGGGCGTGAGGGAGGCCGAAAGTGGGCGTCCGCAAGAAGAGAAATGGAAGCGCTCAGGGGATATGACGGCCGGACGGGGGCCTCGAGGGCGGAGGTGATAAGATGTCATTACACGAACTTGGAGGAGCAGGTGGAGGCGGAGGTTATAGGAACGCTGCATAAAAAGCCGAAAATTATAATAATCATTATAATATAAAAAAAGACATGAAAGCGTCCCTACATGGATCTGCCCCCATAGAGTCTCTGCAAAAGGACGTCTCTCTACGCCCCGCCAGGTAACAAGATTCAACCGCACGCTACATTTACAAACCAAAATGCAACACATTTACCGGTCGGGGATGACGCGAAACACGCACGTCAGGGGGAGAGAGAGAGAGAGAGAGAGAGAGAGAGGAGAGAGAGAGAGAGAGAGAGAGAGAGAGAGAGAGAGAGAGAGAGAGA
>NC_091577.1:25555399-25585399 GCF_042767895.1 Penaeus vannamei | reverse complement strand
GTCATTGTCAGATATTGTGACCAAGATTTATGCATTCAACCAAGGAGCCGAGTGCGGCTTTGAAGAAATTCGCAACAAGGCATAATGCCGGCGAAAATACGTCTAAAAAGTTGGACTACTCCCTCGCACAGGAATGTTAACAAACTACTTTACACCAAAGAAGAAAAAAAATAAAGTTATAAGTTCATTATCTCCTCCTCTTCCTCCCCACTTAAAAGAATTGTTGAGTATGCATATTAACCGTGTTAATATGTATATGCATATATTTGAGCTGTCTTGTTTTATACATTAGATGTGCATTTAGAATCTTGGCGAAGATGTAAGCGTGTACATATCTACTCACACGCACGCAAACGCGAAGAATAAATACACACACACACACATACACACACACTCGCACACGGACATATACATTAAACATGCTTCTAAACGCACAATAAACACATGCACAAAAAACACACACAAGCACCCACTTATGCTTCCACATACGCACATATACATTACATTTCCTCCAACACACACACGTTCTCACACGCAAACTCCATTCCCTCCCACGCACACGCATTCCAGGACACGCATCCTTCCAGTTATCACGCCACAGCTGCCGACGATCACAAACATCAAAGAGAAAATCCACGTGACTTAGTGTTGTTGTGTTCCGATTAGTCACAACACCTTTGTCAGTCAGGTCGTAGACGTGTGTAAGCCGCGGTTATTAGGTGTCATCGGAGGAACCACCTGACCCTGTCTGACCTGACCTGGATTGCCCTCTCCCACGTGGACGGACTCTGAGGAAATTAAGGATGACCAGTAGAATAACACATATATTGTCGTCACACACACACAAATATATGTGTGTGTATTCATACACACACACACACACACACACACACACACACACACACACACACACACACACACACACACACACACACACACACACACACACACACACACACACACACACACGCCCGCACACACAAACACGCACGCCCACACACACGCCCGCACACACGCACACACACACACACACACACACACAAACACGCACGCCCACACGCACACGCACACTTTACCGTTCCTATGCGTTTAATATGCATTTGTAGACGAACGCAATCCCACGACATGAATCCATTCCGCGAGCAGCAAGCAGGAGCAAGCCGAGCAAGCCGAGCAAGCCGCGCGGGCCGAGAGCGAGCGAGGCAAACAAGCAAAGAAGCAGGAAGGACAGTCTCCCGGGAACAGCGCCCGGCCGGCAACCGCGTTCCTCCCATGCATAACAACGCGCAAAAGCCAATATTCATGTATGCACACAACGGCATCTGGCATCATCGGCACACCTGCAACAACAACGCCGGCGCCGCTCCGTGCCTTAGTTGCAGCAACGAATGGCTGCAATCACGGGAAAAAATTGCATCCATTCACGTCACCGGCAAATCACACACGCAATGCAAAACGTCAGACAGCGATGCTCTACGATATTACTATTACACCAAAGAAATAAACAGCAACAATACATGCAAACTACAACTACTATTCATACTACTACATCTACTATAACGTGTTTCCACATCCCCTGAACAGTAAAAAAAACATACCATCCCCCCTTTGTTTCACAAGATACTACCCCTCCCCCTCCCGCAAAACGAAAGAAAAAAAAAACTGAAACTCAATTTTCATAAACAAAAGAAAAGTAAGATTCCCAGCATATCCCAACAGCGATGGCCTTTCATATCCGCGCGGCCGGGCTAGCGAGGGCCCGAGAGAGGGAGACGCGTTCGCATTGACACACGGGGCCCGACATGGCGATATTGGTATAATAACCGCCCTAAAGCAGATGCCGCACTTCATTCATCGGTTTTCTGTGCTTGTCTGCCCGCTCGCCTGCTTTGGGGTCTTTTGATGATTTCTGTCTGTCTGTCTGTCTCTGTCTCTGTCTCTTTGCGCCCGTTCTCTCTGTCTCTGTCTCTTTGCGCCCGTTCTCTCTGTCTCTCTGCCCCATTCTCCCTCTCTCTCTCTCTTCCTTCCTTCCTTCCCTCCCTTTCCCTCTCTTTCCCTTTCCCTCCTTTTCCCTCTCCCTCTCCCTCTCTCTCTTTTCTCTGTCTGTCTGTCTGTCTGTCTCTCCCTCTCCTTCCCTTCCTTCCATTTTACTGCCACACACGCGCACCTTTAACATTCCCACACGCTTTCCCCATTAACATATGCCATAATATATACACCTCCCACTTTTCAATTTCCAATTCATTCCTCCCTTCTTTTTCGATTCACATGGTTGCCTCGTGGTTCCTTGTCATGCATTACATTACCTCGGCCGCCTTATCTGTTAATTAATTACGGCGCGAGATGTATTTTAGAGGCGTGAGTCAGCAGCAAATTAACACGCGGCTGTAGCTCCGGTGGCTGTGTGTGTGTGTGTGTGTGTGTGTGTGTGTGTGTGTGTGTGTGTGTGTGTGTGTGTGTGTGTGTGTGTGTGTGTGTGTGTGTGTGTGTGTGTGTGTGTGTGTAGAGAGAGAGAGAGAGAGAGAGAGAGAGAGAGAGAGAGAGAGAGAGAGAGAGAGAGAGAAAGAGAGGGAGAGAGAGAGAGAGAGGGGGGGGGGAAGGAGAGGGAGAGAGGGAGAGGGAGAGGGAGAGGGAGAGAGAGGGAGAGGGAGAGAGAGGGAGAGGGAGAGGAGAGAGAGGGAGGGAGGGAGAGAGAGAGAGAGAGAGAGAGAGAGAGAGAGAGAGAGAGAGAGAGAGAGAGAGAGAGAGAGAGAGAGAGAGAGAGAAAGAGGGAGGAGGGAGGAGGGAGGGAGGGAGGGAGGGAGGGAGGGAGGAGGGAGAGAGAGAGAGAGAGAGAGAGAGAGAGAGAGAGAGAGAGAGAGATGAGAGAGAGAGAGAGAGAGAGAGAGAGAGAGAGAGAGAGAGATGCGGGGAGCATGTGCAAAATTGCCTAACAACATTCCACTTAATACGTATTTCGCGCTTAAGAACCCAGAAAGTGAAAGTTTAAGAAAGGGTAAATTCAAGACATTTTTCGACCTGTACCCTCTCTCTCTCTCTCTCTCTCTCTCTCTCTCTCTCTCTCTCTCTCTCTCTCTCTCTCTCTCTTTTACCCTTCCCTCTCTCTTTTACCCTTCTCGCTCTCTTTTACCCTCTCCTTCTCTTTAACCCGTCCTCTCCCTTTCCCTCTTCACCCCCTCTCTCCCTGTCCCCCTCTCCCTCCTCTCCCTCTCCCTCTCTTTTACTCCTCCTCTCCCCCTCCCTCTCTCTTTCCCTCTTCCCCCCGGCTCTCTCCCTTGCCCCCTCCCCCTCCTCTCCCTCTTCACCCCCTCTCCCTCCTCTCCCCCTCTCTCCTTCTCACAGTCATTTTAGACAAGTTTTGCGAAGTTACTGCAGCAGACGGAATGGTGCAGGAGACTATAATCTTCAGACGACATTAGATGTGAAGTTATGACGATGGTCCAGCGTGGAGTAGAAGCAGACTCGGTACACTAAAATATGAGTGGATAACGTGGATAAAAGGGAATGGGATGAGGGATGAGGGGAGAGTTAAGATGAATAAGAGGGTTGGGAGAATATTCTAAGGTGGATTTGTTAATTTTAAAGCAGGTTAATTGAAGATAATTCTGAGGTAGATTTGTTGAGTCGGTATCTTTACCAAGGGACAGGTAAATGTATAACTGTACTACAGATCTAAATATATTACTTCTATTAACGATTAATTAAACAAGTAACTCTGCAGTCGCTTAGCTAACAAGATAGATTAGTTAATTATAGCAATTAAGATCGGAGGTCCTGCTAAGTAGACAGTAATGTAGAGCGAACAGGCATGACTGGACTTAAAATATCCAGGCGAAGAACCCACAGTAATGCGGATAGCGGATGGCAGTCGCTGCAGTGAAAGGCGATTCTGCGGGCGTCCTGCGGATGGGCAAGCAAGCAGGACAGCCAAGTGGACCATAGCAAAAAGCGAGAGGGTGGCAGGGCGCGGTTTGTACGCGTGAAGCGGCCGTGGCGTGGATCCGCGAGGCTTCGTTCGCGGCGAGACATCAAAGGCTATTAATTACAGGTATCAGTATTGCAAGTCAGGCCGGGCCGGCGCGAACTCCCGCCCAGGAAAGTCGCTCCCCAAAAGATAATGTTAATGGCGCGAATAGATAAATAAATAAATAAATAAGACTTCAAGGACGCCGTCGCGGCAGGGGAGGGAAGAGACGGACACACGAACAAACAAGGAAAACAAGAACAGGTCTCATTATGACACTAATTAAGCAAAACCAAAAAGATGAAAAAACTTCGAAGCCTATGTGATCAGGAGGGTCATAAGGCCCCCACCCCCTCCCCCTCCCTTCCTATCTACCCTCTCCCTCCCAACGCACCCCCAGCCAAGGTCACCTGCATTGTGCTTGCGCGCAGGCACGCTACTCCCCCTCTTTCCTCCCGTCCCTCCCTGAAGCCGCCGAACGTGTGTTTCTGATTCTCGTGCCTGATCACACGTGCTGACGTCGGTTATCTGACATCGCGCTGACGCCGGTGGTCTTCTGACAACATCTGATAATTGGTTGGGCGTCTCTGGGCGCAACGAGGAGGAGAGGGGGTGGGGAGGCGGGGGAGAAGGGAAGGGAGAGGGGGGAGGCAGTGGAAGGGAGAGGAAGTAGGGAGGCAGTCGGAGGGAGAAAGGAAGGGGAAGAGGAGGGCGGAAAAGTGGGAGGCAGTGGGAGGGAAAGAGGAAGGAGAAGGGAGAAACGAAAGAGAGAAAAAGAAGGGAAGAGGAGGGAGGAGAGAAGAGGAAAAGAACGGGGAGAAAAGAGGAAGAGGGCAGTATTATCAGTTATTGCATTAATGGAGAAGCTCTAACACGGCGCTTCCTTGCACCGACCTCTGACCTCTAGCGCGAACCGATGGAAATGAGAGAGGCAGAAGAATAAAACAGGAATCGAGAGAAAACCAAAGAACAGAAAATAGAGAGAATTAATTTTCTTATACTTTTACGGCTTCCTTTTATTGGGTGGAAGATGGCATTCTTATCAGGAAAGTTTGTTTTCAGATCCCATGACGACGGCGGCAATGGCGATGGTGGTGATAATGATGATGGTGATGATAGTAAATATGGTGATTATGAATGCTATATTAAAACGATGATGATGAAAGTACTACTATTACTACCATTACTACTACGACTACTCCTACCACCACTACTACTACTATTACTACTACTACTACTACTACTACTACTTCTACTACTGCTACTACTCTACTAACAACAGTGCTAATGCTAATAAAACAACAACAATAATAATGACGATAACCATAACAAAACAACATTGATGATGGTGATAATAACAATAAAACAATAATAGTAACAAAAACAACAACAATAATAATAACAATAACAAAAGCAACAATGATGATGATGATGATGAGGATAATGATAATAATAATGATTATAATAATAATAGTAGTAATAGTAATAACAATAATAATAATAGTAATGAAAATAATGATGATAATAATAATAAGAGCAATAGTAATAATAACATTAATAACAATAATAACAATAAAAATAAAAATAATAATAATAATAATAATAATAATAACAACAATAATAATAACAGCAATAATAATAACAACAACAATAATAATAACAACAATAATAATTACAACTACAATAATAATACTAATGACAATAATAATAATAATAATAATAATAATAATAATAATAATAATAATAATAATGATAATAATAACAATAATAACGACAACAACAAAAACAACAATAAACTAAAATACGCCCATCTTCCGTCCCTATTCACCTGTCCATCCAACACGGCGCCCGTGTCCTCCATCCCTCCAAACAGCCTCATTTCTAAGAATAAAAAAGGAGCTAAAAAAGGGGTCCCTCCGCAGCACCCATTCACCTGTTCGTCCAAGATGGCGCCCTTGCCCCCCCCCCCTCCCCCCTATCCTTATCAGCGGTCAATCGCTTCCGAGGGCGGCGGTGCTGGTCCCTTTAAACGCGCCCACGACCACCCCTTCTAAATTGCATCTCGCCCAGGTGTCGTCGGATCGGTTGTGCAACGCCTTTCGATTTTTTATTTTATTTATTTATTTATTGTTATTTTTTACCGTTAATCATTGAGGTTTTGGCGGGTTCGTATACATGAAGGATTGCGAAGAGAGGGTCCTACGTCTCTCGCTGCTTCTCTTTTTCTCTCACTCCATATTTCTCTCTTTGTTTCTCTGTTTTGTTTATGTATGTACCTTCATGTTTGTGTCTTAAATCATAATGTGTGTGTGTGTGTGTGTGTGTGTGTGTTTGTGTGCGTGCGTGCGCGTGTGTGTGAGCGTGCGTGCATGCATGTGTGTGAGCGTGCGTGCATGCATGTGTGTGCCTGGGCGACCGTAAGTGCTTGTACTTCCCACAGTCGAGGCTCATCAGCACTTCCCGAGATCAACACGGCAGTTTGGAGACACTACAAAGTCGAACACAAGAACTCGGGATAATTGTGTTCGAGTGTTGGCCGACTTCAGATAGCGGGGCCGTGTCTATACCCCCTCCTCCTCCCTTTTCCCCCTACCCTCTCCCTCCTCCTCCCTTTCCCCCCTACCCTCGCCCTCCTCCCCCATTTATCCGGACATCAACGTGGGAAGCTGAACACTGTCGCATCCCGCCAAGTGACTCTAAAAGCGAACCACGGAATTAAACCGAACAAGCCTATAAAAAATGTCCTAATCTTTTATATGCAAATGAAGACCCGAGAACTCTCATACTCGGCCTCCCCCGCGCCCACGCCCTCACCCCCCACCCCCCACTCCGCCCTATCACTCTTCCATTTGGCTCATCCCACGCGAAGGATAATCATGCTTAAAGTAAATTGCAATTACATAAAAGCCTCGCACGCATGCACGCACGCACGGACATACCCGCCCGCCGTGCCCCTTCGTAACAGCAGAGTGAGACGGCTTGCGGGCGGGCGGGCGGGCGGGCAAGCGGGAGGGGGGAGGAGGGAAGGAAAAGGGGCAGGGGGTCGGCAAGCAGACGGGCAGCAGCCGGACACGAAAATTGGCGGGCATGCAGACGGGACAAGAAATGGGTGGACAAGCAGACGGGACAAGAAATAGGTGGACAAGCAGACGGACAAGGAAATAGGTAGGCAAGCAGACGGACACGAATATTGGCGGGCAAGCAGACGGGACAAGAAATGCGTGGACAAGCAGACGGGACAAGAAATAGGTGGACAAGCAGACGGACAAGGAAATAGGTAGGCAAGCAGACGGACACGAATATTGGCGGGCAAGCAGACGGGACAAGAAAGGGGTGGACAAGCAGACGGGACAAGAAATAGGTGGACAAGCAGACGGACAAGGAAATAGGTAGGCAAGCAGACGGACACGAATATTGGCGGGCAAGCAGACGGGACAAGAAATGGGTGGACAAGCAGACGGGACAAGAAATAGGTGGACAAGCAGACGGACAAGGAAATAGGTAGGCAAGCAGACGGACACGAATATTGGTGGGCAAGCAGACGGGACAAGAAATGGGTGGGCAAGCAGACGGGACAAGGAAATAGGTAGACAAGCAAACAGTGAAGGGAATAGGTAGGCAAGCAAACAAGCAGGAAATCATTTGGCCAAGCAGATGGGCGAGCAAGCAGACGAACAAGAAAACGTTTGGCCAAGCAGACGGGCGGGGAAATGGGTGGGCAAACGCACGGGCACAGTAATAGGCAGGAGATACGCACGCGCCCGCCCTCGCTATCTACTTAAATGTCCGAGTAATTTAGTGATGTAATTAGATACGTAATGAGAAGGGAGCCGGACGGTCAACTTTCTTATCGGCGGCGCGGACTTATTCCGATCACACCCTGCTCCTTTTATTCCTTTTTCGTGGCGTCTTGTTCGATTCCCTTTTAACATACCGCTTTCAACACACGCACACACGCGCGCACACGCACACACACATACACACACACAATCACCAAATACAGACACAAATACGTATACATAGGTGCACATACATATAGTCACAAAAACCTACAGTCACACAACACAAGCACCGACACACACACACAGACGCTCACACTTATACACACACGCGCGCGCGCGCATACACACTGGAAATTGCATCTAATTCCTGAATATTTCAAAATGAGACGGGCACAATCGTCACAATTTATCTCGCACAATTAAGATTAGGCAAATTAAACTCCCCAAAATTTTAATTTCCGAACTGGCCAACAATTACCTCGATTTCACCCACAATTATAATCAAATTAAAAAGCAACCCCCTCTCGCTGACCGTTGGAAAAAAAAACACAATAGTTTAAACCAAGCTGCCGAGGCGGTTCCTGCTTGCCTTAACACCGCATTATCGTCGCCAACATAGCAACGCCGACAACATAAATCAGCCGTGAGCACCAGCTGCGCCACCTGGAGCTGGTGACGGCATCGTGTGTAGTGGCAAGCTTGGTAACATTGGAAGTCCAGTTGTCGTTGTCTGGAGGGGCGAGATGAGGCGGGGGAAAGAAGGTGGGTGAGGGGAGGGGGAGGGGGGAGAAGAGGGCATGGCCAACCGAGGATAGAATGAGGGAAGTGGAGACGGGGGAGAGGCTGAGGGTGGGCGGGGCCCCATAATTACCTGTCTCGTGATAAGTCAGGTGTTGCCGACATAACACTTTCTCCCGGTTGGACCACTGGCGATAACCTGCCCCGAGTCACCACCACTGAAGCATAGCACTCTCTTGTCCCCCAAGGGCTCCGCCGCTGCCCTCAACTGGAGCACGACACGGCCGTGCCCTCGGTTCAACCACCGCTGAGGATTATATAACGTTATCCAGGCGGGTGTTATTGCCAATGGCGAGACAAAGAACTCCCCGATTCCGAAACTCCTGCACGCCTTTCCTTTAGGGCCAAAGGATCCTCCAGACGGCACCTACAGGAGCGCCGTGCCATTCTCGTGTCAACAATTAACGACTCAAAATCTACACATGTTCGCCGTCAGTGAAATTAGCGTCATCGGACTGGATAACCGTTGGGCGCAGGATGCAGCCGAGGTGTGGATGTGAAGGGTGTGCGTGTGCGCGTGCATGCTGATGGGAGGGGGCGCAGGATGTGAATGCGTGGGAGCAGCGGGAGTGTGCCTGGACGTCGTCATGCGGGCGCAACGGTGCTCCTCGGGGTCAACAAGAGGTGGAGCGGATGAAAGAATTCGTGGGCGCAGCCAGTGCTCGCCTCCGAAGAAACGGTCGGGAACTTGACAAAATCGAGTCATGGATAACCCGCGTCGAGTGCGTGACGGGTGCATTGTGAGCGCGGCGTGTGAACATCGATATGCACTTCGGGGCCCTCGCCTGTAATTTGTACCTCTCAGCCGCCTTTGTTGATCGTGCACACGTGTGCATCCTAAGCGCAGGGGCAGGGAAACATCGTAAACAACGAACGGGGATAAAGAGCAACACCCGACGCACAAGGGCCTTCGTGTTGCTTACAAATTCATTTCAAACGAAGCAAGAATCTCGAAGGGATTCGCAAAAGATTTGAACAATTGCCAGCGTCGAGGGAATTAACATGCCGCCGCAACAAATCCGAAAGCTTTCTCAGAACAGTAAAAACATTTCCCGATAAACCCAACTTAGAACAATTTACTCCAGTGCGTTTAGCGGAACACACACACACATACATATTTACATACATACATGTTTATATATACATATAAATATATATAATATATAATACACACACACACACACACACACACATACACACACGCATATATATATATATATATATATATATATATATATATATATATATATATATATATATATATATATATATATATGTGTGTGTGTGTGTGTGTGTGTGTGTGTACACACACACACACACACACGCATATGCATATATAACCACATAAATATAAAATCATATATATGAATCTATATCTATATCTATATCTATATATATATATTATATATACATATATATATAAATGAATCTGACCTTTTCCTCTGGACTTTAGACAGCTCACTCAACCGAAACCTGGCTATAATAAAAGGAATAACACTCATGAGAGAGTAATTTGAGATTAGGGAGCGCGAGGAAGATTCGAAGCCAGTTTCCAGCCGAAGAACAGCAGTGGCTACGAGCTGAGAGGAGACGCGGCCCATCCCCCCGGGACCGCAATCAGACCTCGCTGGCGTCTCGGGGGAAAGACTGCTGAGAGGCCCCTGGGGTCCTTGGCCACCACTTGAACCCTAACCCTCGAAGGAGCTACTAATATCTCCTAACATCTGTCGTGTGCACCTGTTAGGGCTGCCGGATAAGGAAGATCCGGGCCCTCGCAGGAGGAGGCAGCATGGTGGGAAATCTCGAGTTTCAAGCATATGCAAGTGATCCTTAAGGACACGCGTAACAGTTAGCGTCATTGTTCGGCCATTGGATTAGCATAGAGGCGTCGGCAGCATGCGAATGTGTGTAGGACCCGCCTTATTGGGAAAAACTCTTGTCAATCAACGTCCGGGAAGTATTTAAGAGCTTTGCTAACTGCCTCTCCTCCCCTTTACCCTCGGCTCGCGGGGTCGAAAAAATCCAAATTCAACCTCCGAGAATCATGTCGAAATGACCATCCTCTTCACTCTACTTTCTAGTTGCGGCTTTCGGTTTTCATATTCTTATCTTTCCTTGTTCTTTCCCCCTTTTCTCCCATCGTCTCTCTCTCTCTCTCTCTTTATCTCTCCCTCCCTCTCTCCTCTGTCCCTCCCTCCCTCCCTCTCTCTCTCTCTTCCTCCCTCTCTATCCCTCCTTCCCTCCCACTTTCTCTCCCCCTCCCTCCCTCCCTCTTTCTCTCCGTCTACTTCCGTGTCTCTCTCTCCCTCTATCTCTTTCTCTCCCTCTCCCACTCCCTCTCATGACAGTTTTTAATCTCTAGACAGTAATATTGCTGGAAGGAGAGCCCCCACTGCCGCCCTGTCAGCCCCGGGGCCTGTAGGGCTAAACGCGTGTGTGGCCTGCTGGGTACATCTTCGACTCTCATATTTTATCATTCTAACTAATTGCTCTATTACACCCAGTGAAGATTTTTGACTGAATATTAATCACAGGTGAACTCTAGGACCTCCACTCTTTCATTCTCACCTCTTCTTCCCTCTGCATTTTTCTCCCTCCCTCTCCCTCCCACTCCCGCTTCTGCCCCTCCCTCCCCATCTCTCCATCTCCCTCTCGCCTTGCGCATGTATGAATAAATATACAAGTATTTATATATGTATGTCCATGCATCGTATTTAGCCCACACCAGAATTCCTGTCTGCAATCTCCTGTGTTTTTTTCTCCCTCGACTCACAATATTCCTCCTTACCACCCATCAGCAGCCTGTCCGTCCTTCCATTCCCACAAAAGCAGGATAAACCCCCCCTTTCTTCTCACACAGGGCTTGTAAATTTATGGAAACTAATTACTAAAACTCACAATCTTGGGAGTTGCCGCCAAAACCGAAAATTAAACGTCTAATTTTATCCAAGTCTGGAAATTGCCAATTTACGGAGCGAACAACACTGAGGTTAGCGGGCCCGCGGGTCCTTTAGACACCCGGCAACAACTTCATTTGTTTTTTTGAGATTGTTACTGGAAACATTAGCTTCGCATTAATGCGCTCTGGGGTTAGGTTGGGAGCACACACAACGCTGGCCATGGCTGCGCTGGGACAAAGGCGCCTCTCCTGGTCTTTTAGTACGTACTTCGCTTCTACGTGGCCTCTGCCCCCTTCCCTCTTTCTCTTTCGCCGTCTTTTCTGTCTTTGTCTCTCGGTCTGTCCGTATCCCTCTCCCCCCTCTCACCTCTTTCTCTCTTCCCCCCTCCTTTTCTCTCTTTTTTTCTTCCCTTCCCTCTCTCTCCCTCTCTTCCTCCCCTCTCCCTCTCTCCCACTTCCCTGTCAATTTTCCTCTCACCTTCAGTCTCACTCTCCCCTTCCCTACCCCTCCAACTCCGTCTCTCTCTTTCGTACATTCATTATAAATGTAGTCTATGAACGTACGTGCCTCGGCATCGCTAGCGTGTCCGTACGTACTCAGGTGTAGTTATTTAAATATGTTGGTTTAAATTGGCTACAATTCTAGCAGTATAAGAATAGTGAAAATAGACCGTTCCTTCAATCAACATGCTTCGTAGATGACTTTCGACACTACACATTTAATGGCCGGGAAATTACGAACAATAAAAATATCACACATTCTTCGGTATCTTTGATATACAAGTTCTCTTACATAAACACACACAGACACAAACACACACATATGCACATTTAAATATACATACATGTATATGTATATATGTATGTCTATACGTACTCTTGCGCACGCGCGCATGTGAATGTGTGTGTGATGGAGAGTTTGTGTGCGCGTGTGTGTTTGTGCGTGCGTGTCTACGTGTACATATATGCATACATAATCACACACACATCCGACGTACACACCGGCGCATGTGCCTAAGGATGAGCGTGTCTGCCGCCCTCCACACGCGTCTGAATTTCTTAACTGACTGCTTCTTTTCTCATCTGCATGCGTGCGAACCTAAAAGACCCGACTCCTTTAGACTAAGAAGATCCAAGCATGCATGCGAGCACCACATACACACAGGCTCCCGTTCACACACACACACCCGCACGCACGCACACGCTGCATCCGCACGTGGGTGTATAATCGTGCACAAACAAGCAGCGAGGCAACAATAACAAATGAATCCGCAACGTTTTGTCTCAAGAGATAACTGCTGAGCGTTAATAATTAATGCTTAATTAAGGTTCATCCCTCGACCACACGGGCAATAAAACGTGGCCGGTTTGAAATAACCAACGCCGTTTAGGCTAATTAAATATTTCTAAAAGGACTTTTTTGGGGGGAAGGGGGGGCGGGGTTCCAAATATTTGATATTGGGAAAATCGTTTCGCCGAATCATAGACATTTTCGTTCCAAAATACCATGACTCGTTTCCATTTCATTTTCTCCTCCGGTCTGCAAGGCTTTCGGTAACAGGATTACGCGCTATCTAAATTCTTTTTATTATCGCTATTTCCTTTTATAAGAGGTCCGCGCTGTAATAAGAGCATCCTGGAAACAGAGCTGCAGCGGCTAGTCGAGCTAAATTAGTACGTGTTTAAACGTAAGGCGGGCACAATGCATACCTCTGTATGTACGTAAGTGTTTATACAGATACACAGATGTAGACATACATAAAAACATACATACATACTCATGCACACGGGTGTGTGTGTCTAATACATGCATACATACATGCATACATACATACATACATACATACATACATACATACATATATATATATATATATATATGTATATATATATATATATATATATATATATATATATGTGTGTGTGTGTGTGTGTGTGTGTGTGTGTGTGTGTGTGTGTGTGTGTATGTATATATATATATATATATATATATATATATATATATATATATATATATATATGTGTGTGTGTGTGTGTGTGTGTGTGTGTGTGTGTGTGTGTGTGTGTGTATGTATGTATGTATGTATGTATGTATGTATGTATGTATGTATGTATATATATATATATTTATATATATATATATATGTATATATATACATATATATATGTATATATATATAAATATGTATATATATATAAATATGTATATATATATATATATATATATATATATATATATATATATATATATATATATATATATATATATATATACCCGGCTAAAGCAGACTGTTGGAAATATCCGAAAATTGCGAGCCTCCTTGTATCGACAATAATTCCCCCTCCCCCCCCCCCCTCCCCCGCCTCCCCTATTGACGCATCGCCCACGACCAGAAGGAGAACGAGTCCGTAATTAAACGTGCTCTTGTGCCTCCGAATATCCGCCCATTACTTGACGGCTAAAAGTTAGTAGAGGTAAATAAACAGCGAACAATGGGGTAATGAAGTCTGGGGATTGTCGTGACTGCATGCGTTAGCCTCTTGCAGGTTACCAGATAATGAATATAATATAATTACTGGCTCGGGTACAATGGGGACCAGTCGCCGTGGCCTTCGCTGGGAGGCTTGGCCGAGGCTGCACTTGGCCCGGAGACGAGGAAAAAATCGTAGACGAAGATCGGAGAAGAAGAAAAAAAAAAGAAAATGAATGAGGGGAAAAAAGATGCGTTCGCCCCAATGCACTTTTGCACATTGAATTTAATATCCACACTTGTTTATCTCGGCCAGAAAAAAGGGATGCTTTACATTCCGCTTTTGTTCGGTGTGGAGAAACGCAATTTCCCCGCGAGGAAGTTCAACAAACCAGCCGCGGCGAAGGGACTTGGCCAATAAATTTCACATCAGTTTCGAAATAAATAAGTAAACGTAGCGCCGAACTGCAAAATGCATCAAAGGTTGCAAGAGAATGTCGAGGAGCAGCCCGGCCGCCTCCACGACCTAAGCACAGAAACCTTCTCACACTTCAGCATAACGAGGCAGCTGGCACGCCGTATATCATGGCTCCCAATTACCAGTCCTTAGAAACAAAATTGCCCATTATGAGCCCCCTCCCCCCGCCCACCGGAGATATAAAGCAAAATAAACCATCAGACTTAATAATGACGAGAAAGTGTTTTCCTGCCCGGCAATGACAGGGAATGCATCTCGCTTCATCTCCCTTTAAACAAAATGATTTTGTCGTAACCGAGTCCAGCCCGTATGAATGCCGGAGCGCCCACGGGAAACCGGCCCTTAGAGAGGAGAAAGATAAGGTCTATACTGGAAGATCTTATCGCGTACGAGTGGACAGGCGGCTGGTACAACATTAATCAGTTAAACGTACGAGAGCTGATATCATCTTCCTCTTGTACGATAACTTGCGCAACCTGGGTGGTGTGCTACTGCATCAACCCTTTCCCGGTTGATGGAAGGCAGGCTGGGCAAAGGGACGTTATTTCCCTCAATCCTTTCATATTCCAAACAGGCGACGATTGTTAGGAAGTCTTATCAAGGCGCAAAAACAAGAGGCTGCAAAATCAACTCCGCCGTCCCCGCAGGTGGAGTACCTTGGAATAACTCGATAAAAATCCGCTGAAGGTAATGTTGTGTAATCGGAAGGGCGTGATTGAGCAAGACACCGACCGCCGCATAAGAGGAAAGGCGTGGCAGATGTTAACTTCGGCAGCAAATGTTGGCAGACACACGAAGGAGTCCCATTGGTCAGTCTTAGCCTGAGATACATATACCGTCGGGCAAATGAATTAGCGTGATTGGGCGGCTCCGGCCTTCAACACACACTGGCGGGCAAATGAAAGTGTAGTTAGTCGGCCTTAGCTTTAAATGCATGCATTGGCGTGCAAATGGCAGGTTGTCATTGGTCGTTGTATCAACGAGGAAGACTGACTTCGGCGAGAAAATGGAAGGGCGTGACCAATCGCGGGTGTTTACTCCTGAAGGGTATTCGGGCGCGCAAATGGCGGGGCGTGATTGGTCGGCCTTAAAAAACAGAAGTGGATGATGCGTGACCTTTCGCCTCGAGTGATCAGTCAACAAGATCGCCAGTTCCCTATGAAGCGCCTTTTTTCTCAAATAGTTTTATCGCTCCGCTGCCCTTTTTTCCGACCGGTGGCGTTTACAAGGGGGAGAACAATAAAGTGACTAATTATATACACTATACGAAGTTAACAAGGATCATAAAGTTTAGCTTGTCTCTTTAAATGCAGCATTCATGGAGATTCCCACTATCGTATTCAAATTTGGTATAATTCAACAATCTTATTCGTGAATTTTAAATGAACGTAATAACCTCAGCTGTGCCTCCACAACCACGTTAAACACACTGTCTTTCCCTCTTATACGGGACACCGTCCAACGAGGGAGAAAAGGGGAAGAAGGGGAGAGGGGGGGAGAAAGTGGAGGAAGGCAGAGGGAAGAAGGCGGAGGAGAAGGAGAGGAGCGAGGGGGTAGTGGAGAAGAAGGAGAAGAAAAAATGAAGGAGGAGGTGTAGGAGTCAGAATAGGAGGAAGGAGAGGAAGAGGGGGAAGAGAAGGGGGTGGAGGAAGAGGAGGAGGAGTAGGAGGAAGGAGAGGAGTAGGGGGAAGAGGAGGAGGAGGAAGAAGAGGGCACAGGATAAGAGGAAGAGGAGGAGTAGGAGGAAGAAGAGAGCACAAGATAGGAGGAGAGGAGGAGAACACAGGGCTAGGAGAAGGAGAGGAGCGGAGACCTGGTAGAGGAGAAAAGTAATAAGGAGGAAGATGAGAAGAGGAAGCAGAAAGAGGAGGCATGACTCGCCCTCCTCGCCAGGACACGTTCCATAACGACGAGTGCGATACCTGGTAGCGATCCCGACGGACGCGCCTGCACGACGTCCTGTGATAAGGCGATAAAGTGCATGTCATGCCCAAGCCCGAGTACTCGCGGCCGCTCGAATAAAGAGCTTACCTGAGGGATCTATATAACCCATTAGCAGCCCACCCCGCTTCTATTACCTGTCGAGGCCAATTTGGGTGTGTGGGCGAAGGATGTGAGGCCGCGACGCCCGTGTGGGTGTTTCCTCTAGAGTCCTGAAGGATGTCTCGGTTTTTGTTCCCTTTCTTGAAGCTTTACTTTACCTTGTACTGGGGATTTTACTTCGGCAGGAAATGGCTCGCTCTGGTGCCTTGCCAAGTGATATTAACGTTACGTATATCAGCGCGAACTTTGCACATTCTAATTTTTGCCTCGCTCTCGAGTTTAATTAAATCTATAGGGGGGCCGATGATTATGAGGGAAGAAGTCCAGTAAAGCAAGTCCACTTGCTTAAAAGTTTTTTTTTTCTATATTTTTTTCTTTTTCTCAAGACTGCACACACAACTTACTACCCTCTTCTTGGTGTTGCATGAGCAGGTTAAGATTATGGGGGTTTCATTTCGTATAAGAAAGAAAGAAAAAACTTGCCAAGGTTGATCACAACATTAAACGAAGTGTTTCTTTTTCTTTTCTTTTTTTCTCCCCTTTTTTCGAATTCATTGCATACTTGTCAATAACGCAGAATTGCAACCCTTCAAAAAATGTCGCAGTACTTAATGCTAGGGAGAAAATTAGCACAAGGTTAAAAATTCAAGATCTTTGTCTTTTTACTTGTCTATCTTGCATTAGACGAAAAAGAAAAAAAAATCTGCACTAGAAAATCTACAGGAAATCCGTCCCTGGTTGAAAGGGTGCGAAGGCAGAATAACTAGATGCCTGGGCTGAGGATATATCACGATGGAGTCAACACGATCATTTAGGGACAAAAAGTGGATAAGTGTGATTACGAGGAGCGCCCGACAGCGCTGACCGACCGCCCCTGGTTAGGCAAGTTGCTGTCAGGCACTCCGCCCTGCCACGGGTTCTCCTCCACTCTTGGCTGCCTACGACGTCACTTTCACCTTATTTTTCTGAAGATGGGGAGATTAAGCTGGTCACTGCCCCAGGTGTGGCTGGGGGAGGGGGAGGGGGGAGGGGGGATTTTTAAAAAAGGACGAGCGGTTTTTAGAAAGAGGGGGTCGAGCGACTGCCTTCGAACATGACTTTCTTGTTTTCCGTGGCAACGTCATCAAATATTCATGGAGGAAATCCCGAGAAATTGAAAAGGTGAGAGAGGGAGAAAAATAAAGAGAAAGAGAGAGAGAGATGAAAATAGAGACCTCCGACCAAAAAGGGTATCGAAACGGACGACTTTGTCCTGTAAATCTTTGTCCAAATCGACCCTATTGACACAGCTTCAACTCGAGGCTAAGTGATTGTCTTTTGTTTGGAGAAGTTTCGGAACCGATGTGTCTATTGTTTGCCGAGTATCTAACCCTCTTGTGACAGCGCAACGACGCCCCTCGGAATTCCTTCACACTTTCTTCCCTTAACTTCTTTCATTGTCCATTGGTCTCACTGCTATACGGTCTGTAATTGCGCGCTACGTCATAAGCGCGAAATGCGGAGATAAAAAGGGTTATAATGAGCATGATATGAGAGTGTTGTGAGGATGCAGCGACGAGTGAACGTGTACACACACCCAGAGCGCCGAGTGAACACTGTGGTCTGTGGTGAGGATGTCAGACACGCCGATTTAACTCTTGGATAATCTGACGTATTAAAGCGAGAGAGGGAGGAGAAAGAAGGAGAGAAAATCTTATTGTGTCGTGTCGGATCTCCTCAAAGATTTATATATAAAGTTGGTGCATATGGTAATTCAGTAATACATAAGTAAAATTTGTATCCCTCTTGTTAAAAGCAAATGAGATCAACCGGGGCTGCAACACAACCTGCGCGAGGAACTAAATTCAAACATTCAAAACATCCAAACGTAAACATATAAATATACATAAAATGCCATGTGGAGATTAAGTAAACAGATAAAGTAAGATATACAAAGCAACAATAAAAGACAATTTGGAACAAAAAAAAAGAAGAAAAACAACCAAAGTCCAAAAAATAAAAGGAGAAAAAAAATCAAGATTTATGCATCCACGCCAAAAGCAGTCGATCGTTTCCTAAAAGGAGAGCCATTAAGTAGCCCAAAGACAAGGTGTCGAGGCTTCGGGCCACCTAAGCTTTTGGCACCTCTCGATATCTGACACCCTTGGACCCCCTTTCCTTCTACCCCCATCCCCCACCCCCCCAACCCCCCAACGATTCCGAGGACACCCACCGGCGGCGCCTATCACAGCCCCCGCCCGTCTCCCGTTGGCTGACCTCTCACGCCCGCGTATAAGGTGATGTTTCCGCCTTACTTTCGACGGCATTCACCGATATGGGGGCGTGCTGTGAGGGTGCCAAGATAGGCCGGGCATCAAAGAAGCAACATTTGTCTGCGTGGCGCCACCGGGCCGTACTGAATGGTGTCGCAACAGCCGAGCAATTAGGGAAACCTGCATGCTCCCGGGCGGCACCATCGGATCCTCTCTAAGTGCCATCCACGGGCTTTGGCACTTCTCGTTAGGTCCAGTTGTGGATCCTACACAATGGGTAGTGGAAAAAGAAATAATGAGAGGAAAGAAAAGGGATAGAATAAAAGGACAGGCAGAGAGAAGGAGAGGGAGAGGAAGAAAGAAAGAAAGAGAGAGAGAGAGAGGAATATAGAGTGTATGCATGCATGTATGTATGTAAGTGTGTATGTATGAATGTATGTATATTTGTATATGTATATATAAATGTATGTTTGTATGTGTATGAGTGTGTGCGAGTATATGTATATATGCACGCACATGTCTAAAAATACATACATATACAAACATATACATATATATGTGTGTGTGTGTGTGTGTGTGTGTGTGTGTGTGTGTGTGTGTGTGTGTGTGTGTGTGTGTGTGTGTGTGTGTGTGTGTGTGTGCATGCATGTATAAAGAGAGAGAGCGAGAGCGCTTTCCCTGAGAGGAAATCCATGTCCCGCCGCTGACACAATGGCTCTGCTCCCCAGCGCTCGGCCGGCAACGAGGGTGAAATAAACCTCCATAAAATTCCATGACAGCTGCCATGGGTGTCCGCACGTGCCGGCCTCCACGGGTGAGAGGATTTCTGGCCTCGTCTTTCACTGCTGCTGTGAATCGCGCCAGACAGTGCCGCTGCGCTTACGGAAACAGGCGAGAGGACTATTAGTCGCTTTGTTCGGCTGTGAACCCATTTGAAGCTGCGAACCCTTTGCGTCGGGGCTTCGTGGGGGGGGGGGATAAATGTCCTACACTGGTCCCAAGCAGAGAAGCGCTCCCCCGAAATGGTCCCAAACAAATTAAACTTGACTTTTATTCTCCGAAATTGAATTATACAAAACGCGCAGCAACGGATAATCTACAAAGTGAAAGATGAAACTGCAGCCAGTCTAAACATTTAATCTTGACAGGTCATTCGTCTCGGTAATGAAACAGACAGGAAAAAAGGCAAGCAATCCGCTTTTGCTTCAGCCACGCGTTGTAAAAGGAACAGATAGCATAAAGAGATCCAACGCGAACTCCACATAAATAGCCCGATAGCATCAACGCAGCGCTACTAACGGCCACGCTTCCCTTCGCTCTTGGTCCGTCTGTATGAATAACGCCGACGCTGGCAGCAACACGAGCAACACACCTCTGCGCGTCCTTATCAGATAGCCTATGGAAATGCCCCCAATCGTGCATTTGCAACTGCCAAAAAAGGAACAACGAGATCATCCCTCCCTTCCCATTCCACCTACGCACAGACACGCCCACAGACAGACACAGAGCACACACACGCAGACACAGAACGCCTTGAGACGCTAGGCCACACCTGGTGGGCCCCCAAAGGCCGAGCGTATCAGATGATGTAAATTAAGGCTCCGAGTATACCTGAATGAACTCAAGAACACAGGCCAGCCTCCTCGACGATGTTGGTCAGGTTTTATGGACTTCGCAGCGCTGAAGGAGAAACGCGGCGCTCGGAGGCGAACAATGGCCGCCTTAATATAAGTTGGCGCGCATTATAAGTCACCTTGCGCGCACATCCTCATGCTACCGCGTCCCCTCCGTGTGCGCTGGGGACGTGCACATACGCACACGCTGGCACTCTGCTACATGTACATGTCGCTGCTATGCGTAAAGGGCGCTTGTCTTTACTGTTATACATATAAATATATTCACACACACACACACACACACACACACACACACACACACACACACACACACACACATACACACACACACACATATATATATATATATACACATACATATATCCATATGTGTATATATAAATGTGTGCAAATATAAAAGAGAGAGAGAGAGAGAGATGTATATATATATATATATATATATATATATATATATATATATATATATATATATATATATATATATATGTATATGCATTTAGATGTATCTATATCTATCATTCTATCGATTCATGTATGTATGTATTCCATATCTTTTCCAAGCTATTTGGTTCTACCTATTCATATGTAAGTCAATTTAGTTCTTTAGCATATGCACACATGTGCATACGTGTGTGTACATGTGTGCACACATTGTATGTTCACCCCCCGGGGAACAAGTAATCATTTGATGCCCACATTATGCCTGACCTTTAAGACAATGGCAGCTAAAAACGGCGCGAAGTAACACAAAGGAAAAGGTCACAAAAATGCAACTAAGAAAAGGATCGAGAAAGTTGACAAGAAATGAAGCGAGGAACTTATCCGCGCAGACGTGTCCACAATCACAAAAGACTGGCCAGGTTATCAACACGTGAACTTTACTCAATTGGCAAAAAAAAAAACATTGGATTCTAAAAGTAAAATATAAAACAGACTTGAATAAGAGTGACAAGTTAATTTAATTGACAAAAAGGTGTTAAAGACAAAATAAAAAGACAAAGTGACAGAGAATAAATTCAAGAGATTTTTAGCATGCCTGAAGTAAATAAAAAAGTACAGTGCAAAAGTAAAGCTATCAGATTTACCAAATAAATTTCTTAGTGTGTCCCTGCTGTACCATCTGGACCTTCTGTACCATCTCCGCCATACCCAAGGGGAGTCGTCAAGCCACACCGCTTACTCAAACCAGCACATGAGTGTATGTAAGCCTTTACCTATCCTGTGAGTGTCGGACGTCATGTCCTCCTGGGTCCCTGGGTGTGTGCAGGATCGTAAAATCACATGAGTCGTGTAGGAATCGTCATAACTCCCTCTATGAATGCGTATCGGATCGTTATGGCTCCCTTGGGTGGGTGTCGGGTCATCACGAGCATAATGAGTGAGTGTGGAATAGTTAACAACCTTTAAATGGGCGAGGAATAGTCAACCACCTTTGGATGGGTGAGAAATAGTCAACATCTTTTGAATGGGCGAGCAATAGTCAACCACCTTTGGATGGGTGAGAAATAGTCAACATCTTTTGAATGGGTGAGGAATAGTCAACAACCTCTGAATGGATGTAGAATAGCCACGACCTCTTAGATTAGCAACCGAACACTCAACAACCAGTTGAGTCCATGCGCAAAAGTCACAAGTCCCTCGAGTGGGAGCAATAGACTCAGCACCTCCCAGGGAGTAGTCAACAACCCTTTGAACAGAAGCGGAACAGCCACGAATCCCCTGAGAGGGAGCGGAATAGTCAACATCCCTTTGAGTGGGAGAAGACACGTCCCGGTCCCCGAGCGAGCGCAGAGACGCCTCAGTGTCTGTGCCGGCGGACCAACACACGTCTGATTGTATGAATTATTCAGGAAGGACGCAGACGCGCGGCGCAATGGTCTGATTATTATACTGTCTAGAGTGTGAAGAAGAAACAAAGGTGGAAGAGTGAGAGAGAGGGAGAAGGGGAGAGGAAAGAGGGAGAGGGAGAAGGCGAGAAGAAAGAGGGAGAGGGAGGAGAGGAAGACGGACAGAAAGAGGGGAAGGGAGGAGGAGAGAGACAGGAAGAATGGCAAGGTCAGGAAGAATGAGAAGGACATAAACGCAGAGGCAGAGGGAGACAGACGTGGAGGGGAGAGAGAGAGAGAGAGAGAGAGAGAGAGAGAGAGAGAGAGAGAGAGAGAGAGAGAGAGAGAGAGAGAGAGAGAGAGAGAGAGAGAGAGAGAGAGAGAGAGAGAGAGAGAGAGGAAGGGAAGAAAGTGAACGCAAAAGCAAAAGAGGGAAATGAATAAAGACGCCAATCAAAAAAAAAAAAAAAAAAAAAAAAAACGAAAGAAAAGAAAAAAGTCCTTCAGAGGAAATAGAGGGCGAAGACGAAGAAGGGGGAGAGGAGGGAATGAGGATGGGAGAGGAGGGGGAGAGAAGATTCCGGTTGATGGTATCTCACAGGTTTTTATGCAGTCTGCTACCGTGTGTTCTATTTTTAGCAACCCTGATCCTTCGATATTTGTGCAATGCTCCACCGGCTCCCTTGATAATCAATAACCAGAATACGTACGCAGATTGTTATTGCAATGCAGGCGATGATAATGGAGAGCCAATAATCATAACGGCGGTGATCATCTTCGGTAATAAAGATGAATGATAAAATTATGGTAATGATGCAGACAATAACGATGACAGAAAGGAGCGGCGAATAAAGATAATGGTAATTAATCAACGTTTATTACTCGCACCATTAATATCATGGTAATGATGATAGTAACAAGAACGTAAATGAAAAAAGAGGAGAACGGCGAAAATAGCACCATTAATAAAGTAAGAAAAGAAGAAAAAAATTAATACTACCAATATCTAAACTATCTAGAAAGAAAATTAACAAACCTAAAAAAACGATAACAAATTAGGATGAAATAAGCGAGACTACGATATCATCCCAACAAAAATAATTACCATAACTCCCAACAACTCCAGCCCCGCAGCGGCAAACGATCACAACAACAATTGTATATTAATGAGCGGTATGTACGTGATACACCTGGTCTGCACCCTCGCCCCTATTACCGGCTCGGGTTAAGGAGGTTCTGTGTTGCATTCATCAACGTCTTGCTTCGGCTGGGGAGTGGGGGGGGGGAGGGAGGGAGGAAGAAAGAGAGGGATAGGGGGTGAAGAAGGGTGAAAGAAAGGAGAAAGAGGAGAAGGATGATAGAAGATAGAAGGAAGGATAGGAAGAGATCTAGAAAAAAGAATGTGAAAGCGAGCAAGTGAGCAATAGAAAGAGAGATAGATAGACAGAGAGAGTGTGTGTGTGTATATAAGTGTGTAGAAGTGTGTGTTGATAAGGGTGGATGGGCCTGTGTGCGCGCGCGAATTAGATGCAAGTTCAGCCTCAATCTGCCGAAGATCACTGTGGGCGGGCAGGTGGGCAGCCATGGGTGGACGCATTCACACATGGCCAGACAGACAGGCAGACAGATGGACAGTCGAGTGTGGGATGCGAGAGAAGCGACAAGGATGACAGCCAGACATAAATAAGCAGGACAACAGACGTGGCGTGTCAAGGTAAGGGTGTAGGAGAGCGGGGAGGGGGGGGGGGGGGTGAGCCACTTTTCCTCCTTTGGCTTTTTGGAAGGAGGGGGGGGGGTAGGAGGGGATGAGACATATGGCTTGGCGACGAAGAGGGAAGATACAGCGAGGAAAGAGGGGCGAGAAACCTCAAAGAAAGGGAAGCGTGAGGAAGGAGGAGGGAGAAAGTTGAAGGGTGAGGGAAAGGGAAAGCGAAGGAAAATGAGGAGATTGAGAAGGACCAAGAAAAAAAAAAAAATAAAGATACATTAAAAAAGAAAGGGGATTAAGAGGAACAGAAAGAGGAGGAGGAGCAGGAGGAGGAAAATGAAAAGATGCAAAGGAAGAAAACAAATGAATGGCCAAGTGACACTCATTCAAGACCTTGAAATACAGCCATCGCAGCAAGGGTCAGGAAAGGTGTGGGCGTCGGGGGATGGGGGGGGGGGGCTACCCAGCGCCAGGGGTCAGGGAGAGGGCGTCAAGATCTGCGGCAGGGGAGCAGACAGGGGGCAGACGGATGGTAGATGGCTGACAGGGGTACAAAGGAAACCGAAGGAGAGAAGAGTTAGCCAAAGAAAGGTCTTTCGGTGGGTCCATATATGACTTTGGAACAGTGTAGCCAAGGTCGGTCGTCTGTCTATGTTGAACGTTAGACGGCCATTGGTGCCGTTGTTTACTCTTTAATGGCTATTGCGTTTGCTTTCTCCTACCTTTTGGTAAGTTCTGTTTGTCTGTCTGTCACTCAGTCTCTCTGTCTTTCTCTCTCTCTGTTATTGTTATATTTCATACTCACTTTCCGCTTTCTCCACATCAGACGAATACATTGTACCAACCTGTAAAAGAAAAGAAATTGTGGTTAAATGTGATAACAGTCCTATTAGAGGTCTAATGACTAAGTAGGTGATTCAGCAACATAGAAATGAACAAAAAATGTGACGAAGTTTGATGGTTTAACCTGTTAGAAAAGCGACTATAGATTAAAGGCCTACAAAAGCCTCTATAACCAAGTGGCGACGATTGCCGTGGCCATCGCCTTCTGAGCGCTTCACAGCCTACCTGCGGGAGGCCTTTGGGCTGCTGAAACGCCCCTTCCGCGTCCCATCAGGAGGGAGGGGGTAAGGGAGGGGAGGTGGACCCGCTATACAGTAAGCTCGCAGTAATCTTACAAATTTTCGTATCTCTCACATCACGGAGGACTTCATTAACATGTCGACACTGTTGTTTTCACCTCGTGGCGGTTGAATTTCGGTTTGCTGTTTTGCTGTCGGTGCTCGATCGCCACGCTTTGGGCAAGCGTCGGTAAACGGGAGTTCGCGTTTCAAGCCAAGACCACACAAAAATACGATGGCTTGGCTGAGTCAAGGAAAAAATTGCAGACATATTCCATTACTGCCACTGTTAGTTTTCCGAGAAAAAACAACAAATAATGATCACTCATTATGAGTATTCAGCTCACAACATGAGCTAATGCAATCTAAAACCCTTTTCCAGTTGTCTTCACCTTGTGTCAATCACTGTGCGTCTCATTAACAAACACATGTAAGGCAATGCGCCACCCGCTTACAGACGCTCGGACAAATGGATGCAGATTCCCCTGAATAGGCTACATATTGGTAATTTCCATATTTGAGCGCTTTCTGACGGCCCTAAGATATTCTAATTCTCTCTCAGTGGGGCGTGACGGCTCCTTGGGATTCCAGCGTCAGTTGGCAGTTTCGGCCGATGCTCGCCTGTTTCTTGGGCTTTAGTTCTTTCCTTTATCTTTTCATGCGTGTCTGGGGAGTATCTGTATCTTCTAAATGCTTTTTCAAACTTTACTACGTGAGCAAACGTCTTACCGTTAAGTTTTGTACGAACCGGCAACCAAATATTTTGAGCATTTACAATACAACCGTTTACTGTACTATAGTCTAAGGTGTACGTTCAAATGAATGAATCAAACGTACCGACCGTTTTTTTTTTCCTCTGGGATACAACACAATATATATTCATCCAAATTCATAACTTATACGCCAACATCTTCCCAAAAGCAGAAAAAGCCACACCGGAGGAGATCCGCACTTTAAATTCACCAACAAAAAACAACGGTCGAGGCAGTGGAAAAAATGGCGCGAACTTCCACGTGTAAAGAAGAGGGACCCCGACGCCACAACCTACAACAAAACCCTCAACGGCAATATCCACAAAACAATAAACGCGCCTTGCAAATTATTTCATATAAATTCCCACATTCCCGGGCCATATCGGGAGGGCTAGGTGGCGCGCGGCTGGCAAATTCCCGACAGAATTCCCACCACCGCGCGCCATTGCCGTTTAAATGTCCCCGCCGTGTTGTGCCCGCGCCCTCTACCTCGTGTCGTAAATGTCAGCCACTGGGATCTTACCGGCGCGCTTTTACGATGTGTATTAAGTGATGTTTATAAGGAGGACTCCGAGGTGCCATTGCCGGCCCTTCGGTCAAATTTGATCCTTGGCGATTTTATGCTGCTTTATTGATTTTTTTTTATAATGATCTTATTATATATTCTTTTTACTTTCCCCTTTAATCTGTTTACTCTAATATCTCATCTATTCTCTTTCTCTCCTTTATTTCTGCCTCTACCTCTTTCCCTCTTTCCTGCTCATTCTCCTTCCCTTTCATTTTCCCTCTCCCTCTCCCTCATTCACCCTCACCGTCTCCTCTATCTCCCCCAACCTTCTCTAATACGCTCTGGCAACGACCCCCTGTTCCGAGGTTGTTCTCACCCCGTTACTCTAAGCATAGGAAGTGGGGGTCGGGTAGGGGTGGGGGCGACGGGGATAAACTTACACCCCCATCACACTTTCTAATCCTTATACACCCTCTTTCCAGACATCGACCCCCTACTTTATGTGCAAACATAGTCAACAAGGATGAGTTTAGTACCACTTAACACTTGTTTATGACCCTTTTAGCATAGTGACTACGCGACATTATCACATACTACTACGCTGCCTGTGTGTTCTGGCTTTGAATGCGCGTTCATTCATGAGAATTAAAAGATACACACTGTTACAACCGTCACGTACACACGCGTAAGCACACACATAAAGTAGGCTCCCATAATACACCACGCCTATTAAGCCACACATAAAAAAACACGCGTCCGTACAAGCGAACACATACTCACGCTATGTCGACACTTACTCGTAGACGCACATTCACACTCATTAAGAACACGCACACACACACACATACTTAAGAGTGTGGATAGGCCTACAAAGACAGAGGAAGGAAGAGAGAAACAGGAAACGGAGAAGCTCTTGCACTGATGTCCCGAGACCAACGGGACTTGGGAATTAATTAATAACAAAGCCCCTGGATCAACGCGGACGTGTGGCCTTTGCTGATACTGAAGTCCCCTTGGCCCTGGGTGGGAGGGGTGGGAGGGGAGGGGAGGGGAGACTACGAAGAGGGATAGGAGTAAAAATCTAAAGAAACGTAATACAGAAGGGAAAGTGAAGGGATGGGGGAAGAGGGAGAAAGTAAAATGTGAGTTAATTGAAGGAAGGAGGGAAGGAGAGGGAGAGGGAGAGGGAGAGAGGAGAGAGTGAGAGAGAGAGAGAGAGAGAGAGAGAGAGAGAGAGAGAGAGAGAGAGAGAGAGAGAGAGAGAGAGAGAGAGAGAGAGAGAGAGAGAGAGAGAGAGGAGGGAGGGAGAGAGATAGGGAGAGAGATAGGGAGAGGTAGAGGGAGAGGGAGAGGGAGAGAGAGAGAGATAAAGAGTAAGAGGGTGGAGAGGGAGGGAGGGAGGGAGGGAGGGAGGGAGGAGAGAGAGAGAGAGAGAGAGAGAGAGAGAGAGAGAGAGAGAGAGAGAGAGAGAGAGAGAGAGAGAGAGAGAGAGAGAGAGAGAAAGAGAGAAAGAGAGAAAGAGAGAGAGAGAGAGAGAGAGAGAGAGAGAGAGAGAGAGAGAGAGAGAGAGAGAGAGAGAGAGAGAGAGAGAGAGAGAGAGAGAGAGAGAGGGAGAGGGAGGGAGGAAGGGAAGGAGTGAGGGAGGGAGGGAGAGAGAGCGGGAGGGAGGGAGAGAGAGAGGGAGGGAGGGAGAGAGAGAGAGAGAGAGAGAGAGAGAGAGAGAGAGAGAGAGAGAGAGAGAGAGAGAGAGAGAGAGAGAGAGAGAGAGAAGAGAGGGCGGGAGGGAGGGAGAGAGAGAGGGGGAGAGAGAGAGAGAGAGAGAGAGAGAGAGAGAGAGAGAGAGAGAGAGAGGAGAGAGAGAGAGAGAGAGAGAGAGAGAGAGAGAGAGAGAGAGAGAGAGAGGAATGAAGTGATGAAAGGGGAGAGAGCGAGAGCAAAGAAAAAAACAAGGAGACATTATAAGACTGTGGGAAACACAAGTCAAGAAATTCACAGAGAATTACACATGCCTAAAAAATGATAAATATGATACATCCAACAAATTTATTACGCCTTGCATGACTACCGACAAACCAGTACATCTGACAGAATAATAGACAGATTTTTCAAGAGAAATTGTAACTTGAGAAATTCAGCCAAGTGCCCGAGTCAGATCCAATGTTATTAAAAGCAATTTAGATCCACCGGGAAAAAAACCTATCCCACTTCTAAACAAGTCCACTAAATTGATCTGTTGCACGTCTTGGGCAAAGGTTGCACAAGAAAAGGTGTACTGGATACCTGCCAATTTCAACGCTGCTTCTACAAATTGCACAGACAGCAAATGACCTACAAAGCTGTAGTATAAACCAGGTGCATTGACCGAAGCATGCCAAGTGTTATGTTGCATGTTGCAGGCTATGCTGCAGTTATGCGGCGAGGCTGGCTGGTTGACGGGCAGGCTTGTCAGGTCTTGACAAAGCTTGCCATTCGACCGTCGCTGTCCCGTGACCCGGCCATCGAGCGATAACATCTACGCGTTCGTATAATAAATCAAAGTCATTCCTCACATTTACCGGTGAAAAATACACGCCAAATGACATTTCGTTCGCAAATTACCACGGGGGGGAAAAATAAAACCTGTTTTGAAGCAGTCAGAATCAATTGCTTTTTTTCACAAATTATTTCAATCTAAATAAAATCTATAATAGTACGCCATTTATTTTGCGCACTGACAGTACTGATTAAAAAGGAAAAGAAAAAAAGAGAGAGAGAGATATCGCATGCAAAGCTAAATGAATTCAGTAGCTTATTTCTGTAGGTAGACTGATAAGGTGATACTTAAACATACCGTTTGGAAAATAGCTTCACATCACGAATACAAATGTGCACATGCCCATGAGCGTTAGCGCTGTATACACACGTACACAGAGAGAACCTGCCCTGTCCGAATCCCATCAATATATCATTGATAAGTCAGATAAAGGATTTTTTCTCTCACTCCCTCCCCCTCCCCCTCCTCCTCCCCTCTTTCTCCCTCCCCCTCCCCCTCCCACTCCCTCCCTCCCTCTCTATCTATCTATCTATCTATCTATCTATCTATCTATCTATCTATCTATCTATCTATCTATCTATCTATCTATCTATCTATCTATCTATCTATCTATCTATCTATCTATCTATCTATCTATCCATCCATCCATCTATCTATCTCCCCCCTCCCTTCCTTCCTCTCCCATTGCCTCCCCCCTCTCTATCTATCTTTATTTTCATTTCTCTCTCTCTCTCTCTCTTTCTATATTCTCTCCCTCCTCTCATCCCTCTCACCTAAACAAAACGAACGCTCACAAACACACGTAAAACATTTTCCTCCCAACCTTCTTTTTTTCTCTTTCTTTCTTTCTCTCTCTCTGGACTTCCCTTTCTTCTGCGTTCGTGATGGCTCGGAGCTGTTGTCTCAAGAGTCTATTCACGAAGGAAATGTCCCTCTTTCGTTTCCGCCGAGAAGACCTCCAGAAGCCAGCGACCTCTTCCTCGAGATTGGCCGGAGTCGCGGTGAAAAATGGATCATCAGATTATACATAAATACCCGCTGGTGTGTACTTGCGGATGTGATGATGGTGCTTGTGCACTCACACACCTTCACACACACACACACACACATAAATTTCCAGTTAAAAAAAAAAGATATATGACTTTTGTATATGTCTGTGTATACTCACACATTATCACTATTAAATAATCATTATATATAAACAGACAATAGTAATATTTCTCTTTTC
>NC_091577.1:25547899-25550399 GCF_042767895.1 Penaeus vannamei | reverse complement strand
TGTAAATAAGTCGCGCAAAAACAAAACAAAGACCTCCATGCATCTCTAAGCAAAACATTAATTTGCATGTAGAAATAATGAAAACAAAAAACACGAGAATTCATTAAAACAAACCAAATTCTCGCGTTCGCCTTGGGCCTCCATCGAATACCCATAAATAGCGAAAGACATTAAATAACATTCACCAAAAACGTGATGAAATTAGCAATTAGTGAAACACTGAAATACCGCCAGAGAGGGAGAGAGAATAAAAAGAGAGAAAAGAAAAATAAGAAAAAAAAATAAAAGAAAAATCCTGACCGTAAATTGGACAACCATATACGTCGAACCCGAAAAAACAAAATGCAAAATAAAGAGAGTCAGAAAAATAACGTAATATACATTATAATGAAGCGATCGCGGCGGACGAAAAGTTATCAATCACCCCTTTTTTGGGCCGGATAATTTTTACACGGACCGAACACCAACGGACAAATTATCTATTTACTTTTCTCTCGCCCTCCCTCCTCCTCCCCCTCTTTCTCCTTTACCTTGCGAGATGATGACCAAAATCTGTTACATCTTCCTCCAAATATCGCCTTTACCCTGAATGAGAGGGGAGGAGACGAGGAGGGGGAGGAGAGGGGACAGGAGAGGAGGGGAGAGGGGAGAGGAGGGGAGGGGACGAGGAGGGGGAGGGGAGGGTGTTTCAAATAAATTTACGCGAGGTTTCTGCATATATTTCCTCCCTCGACTGTGTTTAACGTCAGGGAAAACGTGTTATCAAAGCTTGGGTGGCGAGGGCCGTTGCGGGAGGGGTGGGGGGTGGGGGTTGGAGGGGTTAGAAGGGGTACATACATGGATACGGACGTGCATACTGTACATACGCACATACATGCATATATAGATACATTCATACATATCCACTTATATACACACATACGCACATGCATACATAAACACACACACACACACACAAACCATTAAATAACACACATACACATTTACTCCCACAAATCCTCCAAAGGCTGAGTGTGGGTGTGTGACCCCCCCTCCTCCCTCGCCCTCACCTCTCCCCCCTGCCCCCCTGTCCCCCTTGACCCCAAGATCGTAAGTAAGCTGATGCAATAAATCAACCGCAAGATACAGCCATCTGGAGTTGCAGGATAAGGGAAGTCTTAGCTCCTTATATCCCCCGAACCTTTATCTCGAAGAAAGGGAAGGTGCGGTGCTTTCCACTGACCCTTATCCACTGGTGGCTGCGCCCTTCCACCATGCATGAGGGGGGGAGAGGAGGAAGAGGAGGGGAAGGGGGGAGAGAAGGAGGAGGAGGAAGAAGAAGAAAAGAAGGAAAAGGAGGAGGAAGAGGAGAAAAGAAGGAAAGGAGGAGGAGAAGAAAGAAGAGGAGGAAAAGGAGGGAAAGGAGGAGGAGGAAGAAAGAAGAGGAAAAGGAGGAAAAGATGGAAGAGGAGGAGCAAGAGGAGGAAAATAATAAGAAGGAGTAACACGAAATGGAAAAGATTAGAGACTAAGTAGGAGAAGAAAAAAAATAAAAATACAAGGAACAACAAAGTTGTAAAGAATAATAAATGAAGAAAATGACGAAGATCAGGATAAGTAGGAAGATGATGACGAGGGGAGAGGATAAGAAGGCAGGACAAGTTGCAGGATTGTTTGACAGCAAGGCCTGCAACCGCCGTGCAATTTATAGGTCGGTGCGTCATCGACACGGGACAAAGGCAGGCAGAGTGCAGGTTTTTGCGCGCGTTTTAAACTCTTGCGAAATGCGTCCTTTTTTTTTTGGTTATTTTTTGCCATCGTCCTTTTTAAATGCCTACACTATTTATACTCGTGACGTGGCGCGTGCATGCGTGCGTGTATGTTTGCATGTCGGTGCGTTTGCATGATTGTGAGTTTGCATGACTGAGTGTTTACGTGATTGTGTCTTTGCGTTGCTGTGTTGGGTTTTCGTGTTTGCATAATTGTATGTGTGTGTGCTTAATGTAAGGTATTGCATAAATGTTTGTTTTGTAAATGCTTTTGGAAAGTGTGTGCGTTTTCGGTCATATTTGCATGTGCATTCACGTGTGCATGACGTCACTGCATGCCATAAATACGAGGAAAGCCGTGTCCAGCACTAAAACGTTTCCCAAAAGAGAGAGAGAGAAAAAAAAACATGAAAATTAATAGCAATGCTGAACGAATATATAATAAAGCATAGAAAACATAAAAATATATATTATAAAAAATGAAAGCAAGTGAGAGACAGAAAACCACACACTTCCAGAAACAGAATCACCCATAAAAAGGATAAAAATCAAAACAAAACAAACCCCACCCCTCCCCCGCCATAATCAACCTTCCTCTCCGCACAATTTCAGAAACAGAATCATCCACAAAAACAACAACAATAATAATACTAATAATAATACAAAAATACAAATCCCCCCCCCCCCAACATAATTCACCCCCCTGTCCATCACCTTCGACCCAACTTAGTGTAATTACCCTCTTACATATA
>NC_091577.1:25540399-25545399 GCF_042767895.1 Penaeus vannamei | reverse complement strand
CACACACACACACACACATACGCACATATATATATATATATATATATATATATATATATATATATATATTTATATATATTTATAATGCGTGTATCTATATCTATCTATCTATCTATCTATCTATCTCTATATATATTCCTCTATATATACATAAAATTCAATAGTACTTCACGTACATACATATTCAGAAAACAGCTTATACACACAAACACACACACACACACCAAGAATTCGCCCGTTATATTGCTTCGCCCAGATATCAAGACGAGGCCGGGCGAGGCAGGGGGCTTCACGCGAGGCCCCAGAACGTTCTAGAAATATCATTCGCCCGAACGCCTTCATTTGATATTAGATATTTGACAAGCGCGACCTCTCGAACACGAAGCGGGCCGGGCGAGGAACACCGAGCGGCCGGTCCTGAACACTGGCGGCGGCGGCTCCACACGTCTCTTTAAGTGGCCCGAGAAGGTCTGTCTGCGTTGTCTCCCTCGCTGCTTTTAAGATGTTCATATTTCTCGTGAACTACCTTGTTCACCTTCTCTGGAGGGGGAGCGGGAGGGAGGGAGGGAGGGAGGAAGGGGAGCGGGAGGGAAGGAGGGAAGGGGGGGGCACGGGTTTGGACTTGACCTTCCTCTGTTGATAGTTTTGTGATAATAAGAACATCGTCATATAAATCTCGGAAGAGTTTTCATATCTTCCTATCTTCTATTTTTTTATTTTCCTTTTTCTTATTCTTTGTTTGGATTTTCCTTTCCCTTTCTCCCTACAAACTTTTTATTAACTGTTTTGTCTGCTCTTACTGATGCACATTTGCTTTCTCTTATTTTACTTTTTTCTTTCTACATTTACATTTAATTTCTGTTGCCTATGTTTGCTTCCTTCCCTTACATTTTCTTTTAGTTTACTGCACTTCATTCTTTTTTTACATACATTTTTCCTCCTTTGTTTTTCTTCTTCTTTTCCTTACAGTTTATTCCCTTGCTCTAAAGTGTATTAACATATTTCTTTTTTTCCTTATATTTTCCTGCCCGTCTCCAAACACTTAAAAATAGTCCCCCAGTCCCACTTGCTTTGTGCAATCGTCTCGCCTCCGCAAATCCATGTATATATACGAAAATTATGCATCTTTAGTGCCATTTGTCATACGTCCTTTGCAGAAGAAGGACTTCGATTTAAAACACGCTGATATACATCGCCGGATAAATTTACGGTTAATAACGTCGCGGGTTTATTGTCGGCGCCGGTTATGTAGTTGATATTAAGCGGCCGGCACCGATGTGTATCACGAGAAAATAGAAGTGTATCTTATTTTCCTTTACGAGGCAAGGCATATCTCGGAGACACGATGGCGGCCGGACAAGCGGGCAACCACGACGCCGCTTTGCATCCTCCTCACGGACACGCATGCGCACCAGACACGGCCCAGACGCTCGGGAGGCTTTAAGTATCAGTGCTGTCGTGTCTGATAAAAACGAACTGATTGCGGGAGTTGGGGTCTTGTCTCCGATGCGGATGCGAGGGGGGAGGGTGAGGAGGTGGGGCTTTAGGGGTGGAGGGGTTGATGGGGTGGGGGGAGGAGGGGTTGTTGGGGTGGGGGGAGGAAGGGTTGTTGGGGTGGGGGGAGGAGGGGTTGTTGGGGTGGGGGAGGAGGGATTGATGGGGTGGGGGTAGGAGGGGTTGTTGGGGTAGGGGGGTAGGTTAACGACATGCTGGGGTTAAGAATCTGGAGGGGGGGGGGGAGGTAGGGTTAAGGTTGTGTGTGGGTGTTGTGTGTTCATAAGCCTGGGTATGTTTAAATAGCGATGGCTAAGAACGTGGGCTGCGTTCCTCGCGCCGGTGCTTAGGAGGCAGAAATAAGAGAATACCCGAAGACCAAGACAATGCCCTGCCCAGTCGTTGAGGTGGGCGCGATGGACGAGACAGGCCGAGATGCACATAATGAGGCTGGGTGGCGCGGGCGGGTGGTAAAGGAAGGACAGTGTGACAAGGTAATTATAATAATAAGAAAGCACTTCGCCGGGCTTGACAAGGCTCGCCACGAGGACCACGTCGTGTCTCGCTGCTAATCCCTGCCTCCCCGGGGGTCGCTGCTGTCACCACCCTCCTCTCGGCGACCACCTGAAGCCTCGACACCAGCGACATGACCTCGACTTCCGTAAATCGTGCTGCCGAGGACACCTATCTGCCCTAACGGTTTGATATAAAAACTCGTTATAATTAGTCGTGTTCACAGATTATCGAAGATTCCCAGAGACTTAAACAAGCTTTCAGAAACCTCTTCGAACTTCATATAAAAACGACGACCATATAATCCCAACAATGAGAACTTACAAGGAAAAAAAAAATATATATATATATACAGCATAATCAAATCAAACCTACCTCCAGAAGCGAAAATCAAACCTCCAAAAAGAAAAGAGAAAGAAATGAACAGAAAAATAAAGAAAAAAAGGAAATACAACCAAATCACTATTACCTACAGAAGAGAAAATCAAACCTCGAAAGTAACAAAAAAAAAAAAAAAAAAAAAAAAAAAAAAAAAAAAAAAAGTGAAGAAAGAGAATCAAGATCAAATCACACCTACCGACAGAAAAGGAAATCAAACCTCAAAGGAAAAGAAATGAAAAGAAAAAAAGAAAAAAGAGAATCAACCAAACCAAACCCACCAACAGAAAACCAAACCCCGCAAAGAAAATAGAACAAAAGAAAAGAAAAAGAAACACCGAAACTGTAATCCAATCACACTCCCTTACGCAACGGCGACCGCCCCCGAGGCCGTAATAGCGACTTCCTACCGACGTCCCGGTAATTAGACGGCGTTATTTCCCCCCCCCCCCCAAGGTCGCCCTTCCGCCGGCCCTTTTTCGGGGTCTAATGGCACAGGGAAAGGTGTCGGGATTAAGGGTGGGTTAAGGGAAGGTCACGACGGCGCCGCTTTTACGAAGGGAATGATTAGTCTCGGCGAGGTCAGAGGTCAAGAGAGGAACAGATTACTTTATCAAATCATATACAGCTAAGGGAATCATCATGAATGCAGTTGAGACATTTTCTTTTTTTCTTAGCTTGCTTACTGGCGAAAATGATGCGGCGTTTGTTTTGTTTTCCGTCGAAGAGCATTTCTCGTGTTTGGGTTGAGGGAGGAAATGAACGAGCGAGTAGGTCAGTGAAGGGGAAAGATGTAAACAGTTTCAAAATAGATAGAAACAAAATATGGCTGCGACAGAGAGAGGGAGGGAGAGAGAGAGAGAAGGGGGGAGAAGTTTTGCCTCTGTGTGTGTGTGTGTGTGTGTGTGTGTGTGTGTGTGTGTGTGTGTGTGTGTGTGTGTGTGTGTGTGTGTGTGTGTGTGTGTGTGAGAGAGAGAGAGAGAGAGAGAGAGAGAGAGAGAGAGAGAGAGAGAGAGGGAGGGAGGGAGGGAGGGAGGGAGAGAGAGAGAGACAGAGAGAGAGAGACAGAGTAAGTGCGTGCGCAAATGAGTACCTACATATGAGAGCGCAAAGGACTGCTTGCCTCACCACCTTAATTAATACCTGCTTGTATGCAATCAAACACAATACCCAAGAAACATAAATGTGATTCCCAAAGATGCTCGAGCCGACACCTTCTCCGACCATCTTGAAATTTACCTTTCTTGATGTCAGTAATTATCAACACCAGTTTTGCGTGACCTTGAGCCCGCTGATAACAATCTTCTCCGTCTCTCCCGCTCCTTCGTCCTCGGCCTTTCCATCTTTCTCATTTATCGCTTTTTCTCGCTTGTCTCCTCTTTTTATTTGCTGTTGGCTTCTTATCGCCTAAGCATGGGATGCATTATTTTTATCTGTTCCCCCATCTCGATAAACATTTTTATTTCTTTTTTTTTTCTTTTTTGTTTCTCCACCTGACTTCGTCACATAATTTTTAACCGTCTCCATTCTTTGCTGTAACTTTATATCTATGTCTGTCTGTCTGTCTGTCTCTCTGTCTGTCTGAGAGCATGACCGTCTGCTTGTCTAAGTATGTATGCATACACTGATATATCTTTCACACTATTTACTATCTCCAAACCTGAACCTCTCATCCCCAGGAGGTCCTTCGACGGCCTGCGCCCGCGTCTTCCCCGTCACCGGAGGGCCACAATGGCACTGCTGGCACCGCAGACAATGGCACTAACAAGGCGCGGCGTCGCTGCCACAGTGCGACTCGTTAGAGGCGGAGCAGAGCGCTTGATTGATCACTTTTCCTGCTTAATGACTGCACTGCTTCGCCTCCCACAGAGTCCATTTCCCTCCGGCCGGCTATGAGAGTTCCGCCTCTACCGACAGGCGTGGAGGAGCACCGTCTTCCCCCTCGGACTCCCTCGCGCCGAGAAATACGGAAGCTCAAATGTTTGCGAAATGTTACGACTCGAACCCGGAGCTCGTTAGAGGCGCGGCGGGTGACTGATCCTCCTCGTGTCACTCACCTGTTGACTCTGAGGC
Organism: Penaeus vannamei; assembly: GCF_042767895.1. NCBI lineage: Eukaryota > Metazoa > Arthropoda > Malacostraca > Decapoda > Penaeidae > Penaeus > Penaeus vannamei. The sequence goes on along the minus strand of NC_091577.1, from coordinate 25,540,941 downwards.
TCACGTTCAACAGAGAAAGTGTATTTAAAACCGCTTAGATAACATGGGAGTCAACAGCAGCCTTCAACATGTGGCGGTTACTGCTGCCTCCTGACATCATACGTTAACCTGTCCCATATAAGTTGCTTCCACTGTTTAATGTGCTCCCCCACGCGGCCTTCCCACGCGCCGCGGCTCCGGTGCGTGTCAGGATAACTATCCGAGTGCTCCGTCTCTCTCTCTCTCGCTCTCTCTCTCTCTTATTCTCTCTCTCTCTCTCTCTCTCTCTCTTTCTCTCTCTCCCTCTCATTCTCTCTATTTCTCCCTCTCATTCTCTCTATCTCTCCCTCTCCCCCTCTCATTCTCTCTCTCTCGCTCTCATTCTCTCTCTCTCGCTCTCATTCTCTCTCTCGCCCTCTCATTCTCTCTCTCGCCCTCTCATTCTCTCTCTCGCCCTCTCATTCTCTCTCTCGCCCTCTCATTCTCTCTCTCGCCCTCTCATTCTCTCTCTCTCTCTCTCTCCCTCTCTCTTTCTCTCCCTCTCATTCTCTCTCTCTCTCCCT
>NC_091577.1:25530399-25532899 GCF_042767895.1 Penaeus vannamei | reverse complement strand
AATAATAATAATAACGTTAATATCAACACTAACAACAATAACAATACTGATAATGATAATGATAATTATAATGATGATAATAATAACAATAAAACAAGAGCAATAATGATTCAAAAAGACAAACAATCCTAACATACAGACACCCCTCGTAAGCCAATAAATCCCCCCCCCCAAAAAAAAAAAACACTTATCCGGCCTCCTCCAAACCGGACCATTACCGGGGTTATGCGATCGACTTTCCATCCCACGAAATTACCGGCATACTGTATCAACTTTCGAGCCCCGAGGGACGCGAGAAGCTGCCGCGGTGACGTCGCCGGAGAGACTGACTGCTTGAGAGAGCCGGGGTTCCAGCTGGCGCGGAGCAGAGGGAGCTCGACCTGGTCTTTAAGTGCTCGGGTCGTTATAGGGGCCGTTATTATCGTAGGCTTATGAGTTCTCGTTGCCAGATTGTTATTAGCGCTATTATTTCATTGACGTTGTCATCATCATCATTATCATTATCATCATTATTATTATTTTCACTATCAAATCAAATCTTCATCTCATCATTGCTAGTCTCATTAGGCTATATTGATATGATCATAATCATTATGAAAATCATTAAAATTACTAATATCATCATTATTACTATTATTTCCCCTGCTACTGTTATTGTTACAATCATTTTCATTACCATCGTATTTAAGCTTATCATTAACATCATTACTCTGTCTATATCAGGATCATTATCACTATTAGCACCATTATTAGTGATCCACATTATCATTAGTGTACTAACCTTGCCATTATAAACATCGTTCATTATAAAATAACATCATCATTTTCATGAAAAAACCGCACCACCACCATCTTCACCTCCATAACCATTAACAGCAGCAGCCCCATTCCCCCCCCCCAAAAAAAAAGAAAAAAAAAGAAAAGGAAAATAATATTATAACCATGAAAAAAACGAAGTCAAAAGACAATTACTGCGTCCACGAGAGCAACAATAATAATAACAATTCCAAGAAGTTCAACTATTCCCCGAAGAACCTTGAAGATACTTCTGCACCTGCTTCACTAAAGTCCCTCCCCCCCTATACCCCCTTTCACCTACCCCTACCCCCTACCAACCAAGCCCTCAACCCCTACCCTTCTCCCAACTACCCGCCCCCGCCTTCAACCTCAACCCTCCACTCTCAACCCAATCCCTTAACCCCTCCCCTTTCCCCACCTACCCAACTAAACCTCTCAACCTCGAACTTCCCTCCCTCTCTCCCCTCTCCCTCATCCTCAACCCTTCCCTCTCCCTAATCCCCTCCCCTTCCCCCTCTCCTTAATCCCCTCCCCTTCCCCCTCTCCCTAATCCCCTCCCCTTCCCCCTCTCCTTAATCCCCTCCCCTTCTCCCCTCTCCATCAACCCCTCCCCTTTCCCCACCTACCTAACCACATCCCCCCCAACCTCTACCTACCTCAACCCTCTCCTACTCCCGCCCCTCTCCCCTCTTCCTCAACCCCTCCCCCTTCCCCTCATCCCCTCACCCTTAACCCCCTCCCCCTCCTCCTCGATCCCCGCAGTTGGTGTATGTAAAACGCTAAATTTCACTCATAAAGAGAGAGCTGGACGGCAGCGGCCAAATCTCGAATTCCGGGACCTTCCATTACACTACATCAACTTGATTTCTGTCTTCATCAACTCGCCGCAATGCCGCAGTTATTTACCGCCTCTTCTTTTTATTCGTCTTCTCCCTCCTTCTCCTTCGTCTTTCTCCCTCCCCTTTTTTTTTTTTTAAGTCTTCTGCCTTCTCTTCCTCCTTCGTCTTTCTCCCTCTCCTTATTCTTCTTGCCCCCCCCTTCTTCTTCTTCCTCTTCCCCCTACTCCTCCTTCTTCTTCTTCTTCCCCCTCCTCCTCCCTACTACTTCATCTTCACGTCCTTCTTCCTATCCCTCTGTCCCCCTTTAATTTCTTCCATTTTCCTCCCCGTCTTCTCTTCTGTATGCTTTGGCTCTATTCCTCTTCATTCTTCGTTTTCTACATCTCTCCGTTTCTTCTCCTCTTCTCCCCTGCCTCTGCCTTCTGGCGCTGCATACCAGACAAATATTTACTCTTTAACGATCTAATATATAAATATCTGAGACGTTTAAGTTTCTTTTTTCTTCGACAGTTGACCACATGATCAGAAAATGATGTCTGGAGGCTGTGTGACGCTTTTATCTTAAACAATGATGATGTAAAACCTTTCATCTGCGGGGAATCTCTGTGCCCTTTTTAAGACAAGAAAGAATGCAATACTCTTGGCAGTTTTTTTTCTTTTCCTTGCTCTCTTGAGCCTTTTCATGCGTGCATTTGAATATTTTTTTTTTCCAATGAGATAGAAGAAAATACTAAATACACCGAGAGCAATATATATGCTTAGTTAAAATAGTTCATAAATTTTCAGTGCTTCGATCGAGCTGACTTTCAAACTACTCGTAACGTGAATTCGAATCCTTGCTTCAACAAAAGAACGCTCAGAGA
>NC_091577.1:25502899-25505399 GCF_042767895.1 Penaeus vannamei | reverse complement strand
ACCCAAATTATACGAATTCTGCGGAAAAAAGTCATTTAAACTAAAACGAAATCCCTTGCCCTTTTCGTGTGCTCTTCTAGGTCTCCACTAATCAAAAGAAAAAAGAGAACTAAATCATTAGCGATCAACTTAGTGGTAATGATAATGGGAACGGTTATGATGATAATGATAATAATAATATTAATAAAAATATCAATAACAATGATAATAGTAATAATAACAATGACAATAAGGAAAATAATAATAATCATAATCATAATAATGAGATAATTACAACATTAACAATAGTAATGATAATAATGATAAAATAATATGATAAAAACAGCATATAGTAATAATAATGATAATAATAATGATAATGACAATGATAACAGTAAAGCTCATAATCATATTAACAATAATAATAACGTTGATAATCACAACAGCACTGGTAATAACGGTTATAATAATAATAACAGTAATGATAATAATAGTAATAAGGATGATAACAACAATAGAGATAAAATGATGATAATGGTAATGATAGTGATAAAAAATAATGATCATTATCATTACTAGCATAAACCTCATAGCAATAAAAGTAACAAAGATGAAAATGATTATAAAACCGAAAACAAAGCAGTGGGAGCGTCCAGACTGCCACCAATAAAACCACCCAAGTGAGACGAGAAGTAGCCCTGCCTCTGAACCTCAATAATACCCCTTATAGAACACAACAACACCAAAACCAATCAACAAATGAGAATGTCAATCGCCATCCACGTCCTCGGTTGCCATGGACACTCAGAAGAAGAGTCCTGATAAGAATACGCAGCGCTTGGACGTTGTCAAAACACACATTCTTTTAACTAAGTCCCTGCTACTATCAGCTGTTATCTTGATGCATTGGCGAGTATATATGAGTGTTATACTAATATCCTCTCACAGGCTGAGAGTAGAGCAAGCTGTACCTGCCTGATATATAAGGATAATGCCGAGCAGCTGTGCCGGAGAGTTCATTCATTACAAAGCCAGCTCGACTCAAGCTTTGTTGGAGGGTGGTTAGCTCTCTCGTGTGACATGCGAGTTGGTCTCCAGATGGTTAATGATTTTTTGGGGGGAGGTGTAAATAATGCGAACGATGTTTATCTGTTTTATGTGTAATTTATATATGCATAAATAAATAAATAAATATATATATGTAAATATATATTTACATATATATTTGCATATATAAACATATATATATACATATATATGTATATATATATTTATAGACATGTACACACACACACACACACCCACACACACACACACACACAGAGACACACACACACACATATATATATATATATATATATATATATATATATATATTTACATATATATATTTACATATATAAACATATATATACATATATATATATATGTATATATATATATATATATATATATATATATATATATATATATATATGGCAATACTAATTTAGGCAGCCGCACTATTTATACAAAGGAAAGTATAACAGTATTATTGACTAGTGTTCGTACCTGTCGGGGAAGTTAATAGAATTGTGGGGACCTCACTGGTTGTGCCTTAATTGAAATTCAAAAGTTGCTTCTCTACAGTTGCTTCTCTATCATAAATACATACATACATACATATATATATATATATATATATATATATATATATATATATATATATATATATATATATATATGTGTGTGTGTGTGTGTGTGTGTGTGTGTGTGTGTGTGTGTGTGTGTGTGTATGTGTATATATATGTATATATATGCATATAATATATATATATATATATATGCACACACACAAACACAAGCACGCACACACACACACACACACATATATATATACGTGCGCGAGCGCGAGCGTGTGTGTGTATTTGGGAGGATGGTCTACATGTGACCATAAATATACCGCAGTCTGTCCAGAGGAAAATGCAATAAGAAATTTGCGCATATGGACTCTGCAGGACGACGTCTGCGATATCAAAATTTATTGTTGCAGATTCTAGGAAGGGAAGTCTGCATAACTCATTGATTTAATCAACTCAAAAGGAATTCACTCATATACACGTACAATCTCTTTCGTTCTCTCTCTCTCTCTCTCTCTTCAAACACACATTTATACACACAATATGCAAGACAAATACATACCTTCATATATGTATACACACCGACTTGCCTATCCCGTCACACACAGTGAAATACACATACCGCAATATACCTCTCCTACAAAAAGAAAAAATCTTTTCAGATCAACACCAATAAACCATTATAAAAAACACACACATGCCTACACCCAGACCAACCCGCAGGCCAACGACCCATAGTCATCACCCCAATGACACCGCACGGAAAAACACGGACCAATTTATGTGACTGGACCAACGTAAACATCCATCCTAACTATGAACATCCATCAAGCCTATTGCTCTGGGTTTAAAGATGAACCACGAGCAACTTGGAATAATGATAAAAAAAACAAAAAAAAAAA
>NC_091577.1:25452899-25467899 GCF_042767895.1 Penaeus vannamei | reverse complement strand
ATAATGTATATTGTTTCTTCACTTATTCCTAGTATTGTACTTAAACTATACCGTCGTTCTTCATAATAACTTCCCACATCATCTATGTTTATTTGCCCCTGCAGGGCTGACTGGTTATCCATAGCAGCATATCTGCCGTTTTTTTTATCATTAGATGATACAGAAAACGGATATAAATGATAAAATTGAACTATACACTATCAAAAACAGTTACAGTGCCTAAGGTCAGTTACTGATGATTATAGGATTCCCTGTGTTACTTTCTTGTTTACTGCATTGCATAAAACAATATATAAGAAATACATTATTAAACCAATAATGTAACATCATTTAACAACATAAAATGTATTTCTTTATAGAAAATGTATTAGATGCAAAACAAGAAAATGCGACATTGAACCTGTAAACTTGATTTATCCAACTATACGTCTACTGTGTTGCAGGGCTGAAACTTTGTCACTCTAAGGGTCTGTGCCTCTGTGTTTGGTGATGCCCTGCTGGAAAAGACTGCTGAAGCGACATCGAATGAAATTTCTGCCGCCACATCTTATCAGTTCATATCAAGATGGTTTAGGTAATTTTTGAGTTTGATTATTGAGCAAGAGAAAATATTTCATTATTGCTAGAACTATTTTTTATTTGCATCAAACCATGTAACCATAAGATATAACAGAAAATAATTAAGGAAAAAATCCGTAGTCACGTGGTCTTTTGTTTCCGTTTAGTAGACGAATTTCCGTAGAAATACATCACTGATCTAAGAAGACAAGTCAAGCCCATGTGATCTTGATAATTTTTTTGAACAGTAATAAGATAATGAAAATGAATTAGAGTAAATTATTTTTAAAAAGGTCGATATTCTAAATTCTAAAATGTCTAACACAAATGTGTCGCTGATGATGGATTTAACTTCAGAATTATGCCCAGGACTAGCTGCTCTTTCGGTAAAGAAAACGGAAATAAATAATAAGACTAAACCATACATTATCATAAACGAATGCAATTACATTACAGTTTTATTATGTAGGGTTAGATTCTGATTATAATAAGATTCCCTGCATTACTTTCTTGTTCACTGCACTGCATTAAACATACAATATATATATATATTTATATATATATTTATATATATTTATATATATATATATATATATATATATATATATATGTATGTATATTATTATTCAGCCAATACTGTAACATGAAATGTATCCACGACTCTTTATAGAATATGTATTAAATGTATAGTGACATTGAACCTGTAAACTTGATTTATCTTAATAGTAGTGTGTTGTAGGGCTGAAGGTTTAAACTCACTATGGGATTGTGGCTCTGCCTTTGGTGATGCACAACAGGAAGACCCAGCTGAAGTGACATTGGCTGAAATTTCCAATGTGTTGGTTTTAGCAATTTTTATGTTTAATTTATTTGAACAAAGAAAAATATTTCAAGGGTGATTTAAATACTTTCCATTTGCATCAAACTATTTGTAGTCAAAAGAAATAACAAAAATACAGCCTAAGGGGGAAAAAAAACTTTTGAAGTGACGTCAACATCTGTCAGTGTAAATGCCAAGTTCTTTTAGTTTCATAGGGATTTACTAGCAATGAGGAAACAAATATTCAGTTCGAACCATTAACAAAAATTTATTAATAACAAACAAAAAATCATAATTCACACAAAACAATTATACATGTCACGATATCACTTTATCATTCACAGAAAACTTGAGGAAACATTCCTTTCTTCTCCATGACACAATACTGTCTCGTCCAGTGTCGCGTGGCCACGTGGACTCAATTCTTGAAATTTTCCCGTTAATGAATATATAAAAAGAAGCCTCCGTGCCTGGCCCTTGACACGAGTAGGTTCAATTGCCTGTGTTAAAAAAATACACTTTTGTTTATGTATACAGATACAATTTCACAAAAAAAAAAAAAAAAAAAATAGCCCGGGAAGACACCTCACCTCAAGGCAATGGTCAGGTCGAGTGAGGACCCCCGTACCCACAACCCGAAACCAAGGCTCCCGAGCGAACCTTGATTCGACTTCAGGATTCGGACGAAGCATTTCGCTCGCCACGTATTCAGGCGAGCGAAGCAAATTAAGAAAATAAACAAAATAGCCTAATTTCTTTACAGTCAGTCTTTTGTTTCCACTTAACAGACAGAATTCCGTAGAATTCTAGCCCTGATTATGCCGCGTATTGGCGTCACCGGCAATTAATGGGTAATTATGCAGTAGATCTGTTGGAATGGCGAGGGTTAATGACTTTTTTTAAATATGTTCTTGTAATTCTTGCACAAATTATAATAATAATGACAATAACAATGAATAAAGGTAGGGGACTGAGAATACTGGAATATGCTTTTATGGTACCTCCCACTTGGCGATTTACAGCACCTGAAAAGGGGAGGTCACACTAGTCTATTCTGTTTAATGATCCCATTGCAGAGCGGGATACTGTCCCAGCTGTAAAAAGCGAGATAAAATTCCTTGCCTAGAGCGGCAGCGCTGACACTCTTTCGCACCCAGCTAAAGGGGGAGAGATGATGTCAAAAAAAAAGAAGAAAAAAAAGTTTAATTACCAGAAAGCTGATTTCATTATCTAAACTGTGATTGTTACTTCATGTAAGGTATAACCGTTCAGAATCAAGTAATAAACATTACAACTAAAAATGATGCCTTACTAAATTTTAAAAGATTATTCATGCTAACGTCAATTTGAACAAGCAATACAAACACCCACTTCGACAAGCTGGAGACATGGAGATCACATCAAACATTATTTGCGCCCAGGTATTCAAAGTGAGAGCCAACTAATAATTATGAATATCATCCACAAAAATCATAACAGAAAGTTAAATATAACAATAATGTATGGAATCAACGAGACACATTACTGTGCACGTACGGCTGGCAAGATAGGTTGTGTCACAATCAACAATTACTAATATTTTACTTAATTTCAGCTATAGTATTTACTTCCACCCAGCTTTAGTTTTTCATCAGTCCATAATTACGTCTCTCGTACATTACTGATTACACTAATGGCAGCATATACTGTTAGAAAGTTGTCAGTTTTTATATTCCTTTTATAATATGGGGTATGGCTGTATCTGCCACGGCTGTATGACAATTAATGAAATTGGTAGGTTGGGATAGGTTGGGATTTTTAAATTTGATATTTTCTTGATTTCCAGTCGATATCATTAAAGCAGGAAGGTATTTTGAAATGGGGGCAAAGTAAGCTCCCCCTAAAATAGCCGGGGATCCTGTGGCAGCAAGCGCATGGCAGGGTCCACCGGCAGCGCCCCGCTGTAGGACCAGGGGCGTAACTAGACCAATAATTTTGGAGGGGTGAAAATTGTTTTTGCCCTGCAAAACTGAGTGGTGCCCTGCAGACCTCGAAGTAAACATTCATCTATAGGTTGCTAGTATAGGATTTACCAATGTAAATTTGTCATTTAAGGATGAATTTCTAAGCAATAAAAAAAGAAACTTTAACTGCCTGTGCAATATTTATCAATACAGACCGTGAATTAAATGTCAGTTATGATTTGGCTTTGTAATAAAGCTTATATCTCGCGTCGTATATTTCGGCTCTACAAAAAAAATGCAACTTAAATTGATTTGTCAGAATGAAACTGGTCGCTAAACATGATATTCATAAAATCCACAACTATCCTCCATGCCTAGTTCATCCACAAGGTTATTGTAGACACTGGTCTTCTCTGGGACAAGTTTCTCTCCGAAGGGACAATCTTGGTGTGGCTGCCTAAGGATTGAGAAGACTAGTGTGACCATAACTTAAGGCAGTCTAGGATTGATTAGAAATGGTACTGTACACGGCAGACACACACATGCTCTCTCTCTCTCTCTCTCTCTCTCTCTCTCTCTCTCTGTCTCTGTCTCTCTCTCTCTCTCTCTGTCTCTCTCTCTCTCTCTCTCTCTCTCTCTCTCTCTCTCTCTCTCTCTCTCTCACACACACACACACACATATATATACAATTATACAGAGTTGATCTTCCGGATATGGAATATTTCGCAGTGCTTTTGACGTATGGATGAGTATTTATGACAAGGGAATTACTGACTAAAAAATTGTTGTCCTGGTTACTGTTTGAATTCAAGCAGCCTTTATGTAATTATGATAAGTATGTACTGTGATAAACATAGGTTCCTCTTATTTCCTTGTTATGTTTTGGGTCTGCAGTGCATGTGGGGTGTGGTGGGGGCTATATAAAGGTGGCTTATGGGCTATGGAGTTATTAGTCTAAATAGTTTGGAACCACTGGTTTAAATGCTCTTCTAGTTTGTCTATTTAAGCACATTAGACCCTTCAGTAATTGAAGATTGGTGCTCTTATCGACAGGAGACATGAAAATAATACTTTCTTTTACATTCTAAACAAATACTACTCCATGATTGCAGTGCTTAAAAAGCCTACTACATATTTGTTGAGTATAGCATAAGTTATCAGGAGACCTGTGTTTTTTTGTTTTTTTTTACTCTGCTTTTTATAGAAAACATACTCCTGTTAATTTATGCATTCTAATATTTTTTAATATCTGGCATATTAATAATATAAATATAATGTCCTTGTGTATCTGCAAATATTCCAAGGAGTTGAATAAAATACATTTTCAACATCATAGCCACTTTTTATTAGTTAATTCTAAGCAATGGTCAAATATTAAGAATAGAATAAGGAGCAAACAACCTGACCTTGATTTTTCCACTTCAAACCAAAGGTACAACTCAAATTGCAGCAAGTTAGGAGAGTACTCAAAAGTTAGCTAACTGCCTTCTTACATAATAGCCACAAATAAGAAATAAGGCATCCATGTAATTAAATGACAAGCGAGACATAACAACTGGAAAACAGGTTCATAAAAACTATATCTATAGCAATATGTGACTTTGATATAACTTTATGAATTATGATATGTACACATATGGTCACTTGAGTCAGCAATAAAGGCTGATTTAAAAATTTGAAGAACTGCTCTAATCAATTTGAACAAGAGCCCTTTACTACAATACAAACGTTTAAGAATAAGAACTAAAAAGAGAAATTAAAATCAAAATTGGCATAGAATAATGACACTTCAACTTCAAAACTGGGGTATCACATTGAGGGTATTCTTCTTTGCACCATTGACACATGACTACAACGCTTATACTTGTTTTATATGTAAGCTGAGAATTGGTAATTTTTATTCTTTATATAATACATATCTATACATTTCATTTGCCTAACACGTACTTCAAAACCGAATCCTGTCTTTTGATTCAGGCATACACTGCTAGTTATATATTATATTTAGTAAATATTAACATAAAAATGGGTCATATGTAGTCATGAAATATACCCAGTTTAACAGAAAATTTCACTTATCCTCTGAGTTGTGCATAAGCAAAATGAGCAGCAAACCCGCTAGTCTCCCTCTCATCCTTGAGGTGATGTACACAATAATCTATCAAGGTCGTATAAAAACTGATATGGATGTAAGAGAGATGATGTGAGAGAACCTAGCATGTCATCTGCCTCAAACAATTAACATTACAAATATCCTAATTGCCCAAGTAAAAATTTCCAACTGCAGGATGTGGAGCATTGAACATCTTCGCTGCTGCCAAGATAAGAGCTGCTAGCTGCTGCTACTGCTGTCTACACCCTGCCATTGGCAAGGGGTTGAGCTGCACAGCAGGAGTTACACAGCCTTCTCCTCTTCAGTGTCTGAGGCTTCAGATCTTTCCTCCTCATCGCTAGGCAAGTCGCTCGCCCCCTCGTGGGTCATTGTGGCCACCAGAGTGCCAACCGCTTTCCCCAGGTCGCCTGTGGAGAACAATGGTTTTGTTTGATATGAGGTTTATTGGATGGGGAAGAAGTTCCCTCTTTTCAAGGTAATAACATGAAGACAGAATATGAAAGAATGTATAATGTAAATGTAAGTAAAGATTAATAAAAGATGAAATAGCTTTCATAGCTTTTAATAGCAAGACAGTAACATAACCAATAGGAAAAATATATATATTTAAGAGAGGAACTATATTATTACATTTTCAGCTAAGAAAGATTTGCCATTAGTGGATCTGATAATGAAGAATACAAAACAGCACCAAAACTATTAAGTCTATTTCACTGCTTATGAATAACTATTAAAATGCTAAGGCAAGTCTGAAAGGATGCACATTAAAAATATTTTAAATTTAAATGGGAGCTGAAATAAGGCAAATCAACTGGAAACAAAAATCTTAAACTGAACAGATAAACAAAAAACTAATGAATGTACTCAAATATATACTTTGAATCCTATAGATAGTACAAACAGTCTGTATGCAAAATAACAAACTAAAAGAGAAGCTGTTACAACAATAAAAAACATGAATTGAAAATAATGTAATTAATTTTGTTTATCTTATTGTAAAAAAGTGAAAGTATTGCAAATATGTAGTATTTACATTTTCTTCGGTACCATTAAATCTGATAACAAAAATGAAACAAAGTTTTTTTTCTGAAGACAAAAGGTTTTCAAAAAGAAAAGAAGAGAGAAAAAAAAGTCCATTCACATACTTTACAAGTTATACAAAGTACCCTATCCTTATCTATTCTGATTTAGGATGTATTGTCATTTTTAAAAATGTACATTCCATTAAGGTGCCCTCTAAATGTAATTCATTATTTTGAAATGGCATGTGTGTTATTCAAATTTCATATAAATATAAAGGTGTATATTAGTAACATGGTTTAGTCATTTGGAGTCCACCACAAATAAAAATGTTGCAGTATATTGAAAATCATCATCTACATACATATGAATCAGATGCACAAACCCCTTGCTTGGAATCACAATCATGTTTTTTTTAAAGAAAATATTGCAGCATCAAGTTACATTCCATACATAAAACAAAATATTCAAATCATCAATTGAGTTTATGTTCCTCATACACAGTCATTTACATACTTCCATTAGATGTTCAGTATAAATCATGTCTATAATAAATGAAAATACAAGATATTTCAAAGCTCAACAAATCAATTATGAAAGATTATATTAAACACTGAGCTCCAATTTCATTCCTTCTATTCAAGCAATTAAGTAATTAAATTGTATTTGCCTGTGGTTGTCTTATACCATTCCTCAATAATAAAGATTCACATTAATCTTTTTTAAAAACCATGAGAAAAACAATGTTACATAATTGAATGAACTCACCATCCAGAACCTCTGTATGGAGCTGCATGAAAAGAAATATGAAAGATTTAAACAAAGATCACAGACCAACTTGTGTGAGATAAATTATCTGTCAATACAACCCATCTAACAAATATTCAAAGTTTGCTTAACTTGCTATTTCTACAATGCGAGGCATACATTTTTTATCATTATAGTAAATAAATCTATGACTAAATATGTGAAAGTTATACCAATTATCAGGCAGGGAGATTTGGATACCACATAACTGTTAACAGTATAAGACACTTTGTAAATTTGCTAATTTTTTACATGCATATTCAAGTGTTAGCTTTCATGCCCAAGACATTTTGAGTTTGGAAGCAGGAATTAATTTAACAGTTAAGAGTAAGGTTAGACAATATGTGATTACATATTTTGTGCATAACATCATGAGGTTGGGAAAAAATATGTGTGAGGATAGAGGGACATGGTTCTTCAACATCAACACTCTACATCCTGTGTCTCCTGCTGGATGATATGAGTTTGCAGCACACAGAAACATCTGTGTCATACATATACAATATAACATCTTTCAAATATGAGAAACCTACACGTTGCATAACATTCACTACGAATCAATTCAGGTCATGCAGTGGTGCCAATTGTACCTGCACGTGAGAAGAGGTTGCCCACATGAGCAACACTGCCCATTGGGGGTGGTGGCGGTCGTACATATTCGCTCATTTGGTCTAACCCTTCGTAAGCACTGCTGGCACCCCCTGTGCCACCGCAGCAGATAGAGAGAGTCCAACACCAAGTTAGATGATATACCAAAGCTCCAGTCAAGAAGTTGTAACAAGACCCCATATGTAAAAGTAGTCCTGATACCCTTAATTTAAAAATATGAGTAAAGAGAGTTGTATCTAAAAATATGTTTATCCTGTCCTAGAGATCTATCAATTAAAATGAATGATAATAAAATCATAATGAAAATAATGGTACTAAGGACTGTATGTAAATCATGCTTTGTGAGCACATTCTTACCTTGGTTAGAATGTCCATTGACTTTGGCAGGAGAATCCATGGCCAGTTGACTAGCAGTGACTGACTTGGTCTGTAGAGTTCCTGACTTGTTTGGTGAGCTCATTCCACCAGGCTGGAAATGTAAGAAATAATAGTCATAATCACATTTTGATGGTAGAAAAATTTTATAACACAGAACTCTGACACACTGTATTCTATTTGTAAATGAAAGAAACATCAACCAACCTCGCCTAACAACTGTCGTAGTCGATGAAGCTGTGCCTCTAGTTGCCTATTGTGTTCTTCCAGGATACCCATTCGAGCTTCTAGTCGTCCCTTGTGTTGACGGAGCAGCTTAGCCTCTGCCAACATGTCTGCTTCAGAACGCTGCCCTGAGAGGCCATCATCAGGTGGGGAACCTACAGGTTGTTGTGACTTCAAACGGTCATACTCAGCCTGAAGCTGACTATTTTCTTCCTCGAGGGCCCTATTTGAAAGAATAAGTAAATTGGAAATGTGAATGAACATATTTCAGAACACAATTTATATCATGTAAAAATTAATATGGACTTAATGGATAAACATAAAAAGTATCTGAGACATACCTGATCATTTGTTCAAGTTCATCCTTCTGCTCAGCATCAACAGCTGCCATGATCTGCAGGGGTGAGCGTGGTACCGGCAGTGGAGCATCCGAAGAACTTAGTGACTGGCAGTACTGGGCAATAAGCCCATGTTCGTCCTCGCTAAGAGAGGAGACAAGAGATCTATGAAATATTAGTAACACAGCTTTTAAGAAAGGGACAAAAATTTTAAACAAATCATATGTAGAATATAACAGTATGTCATGTGCAAAAAAACAAAACAAAAACAATCATGCTAAAAAGAAAACTACAAGAAGCTACAATGACAAAAAAAAAAAAAAGTAAAATAAAAACATTCAAACACAAATTACTGAACCAAAACATATGCTCCAACCTGTCAGGAGTAGAGTTAGAATTTGTTCGCAATTCCACTTCAGCCAAGCGAGAAGCATAGAGCTCAAGTCTTGAGTGCATGTCCTGGCTAGTGACGTTATGCTGTGGGGACGGTGATGGGGATTCTAAAGGATCTCCCTGCAAAAACAATATATGTTATCATATGATAAAGAAAATAATGTAAAAAAAATTATTATATATGTATATAATATGTCAAAAGCTTGTGTCATAACTAGCTTACTGAGTCAGATTGTGTTTCTGCATAATTTCATTTTATCCCTATACTGAATTAAAATTCTTTTGCTATCCCTTCAAAACAGTTTTTATCTTCAATTCTATTGTGTTAAAGTAAAATATGATTGAATAAAAAAAACAAACAAACCTCAAAGACTATTATCACTTCTCAAAATGCAAACAGAATCCTACTTTACTTTGTATGTGTGAATTCTGTTGTACACATATGGCTCTACAAGTGCTTAGCCAGAAAGGAATCAATAAGTAGCCCAATGTGACTTGATTTCTCAGTTCTTTAAATTGTATTTTTTTCAATTCTATAATCTTATCAAAGTGCAAATAGCAATAAAAGATAAAATAAGATATGAAAAAATAAGAAAAGGTTATACAGGTCAGATTAGACTAGTAATTAACTCTTCATTGACATAGTACTTAGGGAGCCATCTCTGTGTAAACACTATAAATAAACTAAAATCATGGTGGAAATGGCATGTATTTTTTGCCATCCCAGTATGTGGGCTTAACATCCTTAATCTGTTTTGATGCTTACCTCTAGTACAGTCTGCACTGGTAAGTATCCCTTCTTTGTGTGCTTTTGCAAAGCACGTTTTGACTTGAATTTATTCTTCAAAGCTTTTGTGAAGTCCTTGACATCTTCACCAGCTGTTGTCTATAAAAGAAATATCATTTACAGGAAAAAATTATTTACAATTTTCAATCTTTAGAGCTGATAAACCTTAAAAACAAATATACACGAACAAGAGCATGAGAAAAGAAATACAATATAATAAAATCATATGAGATAGAGTAAGATGAAATTCTTCAGAGCATTAAATTCTCCATTTAAACATGTACAATTATTATTACTTACAGCTGTACAATACTCATGCATGGGGTGAGTGATCTTGTGGCTCTTCCCACTGCGACCATCAAAGAAACACCTCTGACACATGTCAAAGCTGAGGCACTTGAGGCAACGGTAGCGCAGGCCTACAATTGGGTAAGCCTTACAGATGTTGCACTTCACCTGAAGATGAGGAAGAAATTGCGACATAAGTTGTGATTTTTCTTTTTGTGTATGAAAATAAAGATGTTTGTAATAATTAGGGATTATGTTACACAATAAACATATACATCTGTACACTTCAAACAAGTTTTAACTATAAAATAGATATTAACCTGATGCTGAATGTTCTCAGAGGCAGCTACTCGGTGCAAAACGGCCAACCATACAAGGGACTGTGGTTCTTGCTGTACCCATGTTAGGAAGTGTACAGCCTGAAAAAGAGAATGCATTTATAACATTACTGAATATGTTATATTACATATTATATTATACTATATCATACATACATTTATATATAAATATATATACAAATACACAGAATAAAACAAATGAGAAAATAATCCGAAGTCAATAATAAAATAACCTTAATATGTTTTCAGATCTTTGTTATCTTAGACAATTACCTCAATTGTTTCTCTATCCTTGCCAGCCTTAGTAAAGCAGCTACGAACAGATGGCTCGATGTTTGATCCACCAAAGGCTGCGACCTCTCCCAGTTGCCGAGGAACTTGCACACAGTCATGGAGAAGGAGCCCAAGCTTCCTTTGATCCACTAAACGGTTAGGATCGGCAATCAATCGGAACATATCTGCAGATAAAAAAAAGGTATTAATTTTAAAGCATTTCTTTTATCAATTGATTTATTTTTTCATTTTACAGATTTCCATTATTATCATAAACTAACATTCACAAGAATATATCCTACAGGAAAATCTAAACTTACATCTATATTTTTCCTCTAGATGTCCTCTGCAGAGGCAAACAATTCCTATCTTGAATGAGAGAACTCGCATTTGCCCTGTCCTCTGGCTATCGTATACGTTAAGTAGCCAGTTGAGACACAAGTCCATGGCCAGAGTGGTGTTGACTTCTGGATGGTCCGCAGATATGTTGGCATACAAGGCCGAGAGCACCACCACCATGTCACCTACATCAATCAACCGATCGTTCTGGCCTCTTAAACCATGCTCATCAAATACATCTGTTGCCATTTGCATTTTAGCACGATCCACTGTTGGGAAATAAAATACATTTATAAATATGCCCAAAAATATGTTAACAGAAATGTCAATTTGAAATGGCATTGCTCATAAAAGTCCTAGAAAAGTACTTACAAGCTAGAGTCTTCTGCAACATTCGCAGCTTTGTTGCTGTGCGGTAAGCAGAGAACTTGATATGATTAAACTCTGTCAGGGAATCTAGCAAGTCCATCATGGTAGGATGATCCCAGTGGGTGCTCTCCTGGTCATGGCTGAAAAATAATATTCAAAATTTGTCAGATGATAACACTTATTGGGAAATGATTTGATCATGTAACCCATTTCTGAAAACACTAAATATTATACATTTCTCACTTGAAATACCAAAAAACAAATTCTGTACAATGTATTTAAACTGAGCAACATTCTCACAAGAAAATCTGTAGTAACAAGAGAAGACATCCTTACTTGATGTAATAAGGCACTTTGTTGCTAGTGGTTGCCCTCTCCCAAGGTGGGGACACTGACGACGCCAGCTGGGCAGGAGTGAGTGGCGTGACCTCCCTTGACCTGCCAGCCACCTGTCGCCACCTGTCATTAACTGTTGTCTCCAATGTCTTCCATCTAAGGCAAAGGGAGGGTGACACTGTTAGTCAAACTTTGGGATTGGAATTCAAACATCTGTTAGAGGTTTTCAGGATAAAACTCTCAATCTCACTTTTGATTAGCATTCGGATAAGATTAATTTCTAACATGTATTCACAAAATGATGAATAAAAAGTTTACTTTTATCTGAGAAATATCATCCACCTTTTATGGTAGTTTTACAAAACATGCCCTGCAGTATCATGCTGATTTAACAGTAATAAAAAATATGTAAAACTCTTGAACAAAATGTGGAGTAAATACCGTTTCTCATTTACAGAAAACGTATTTATTACAAACACTTACTTAATCACATACTAAAAAATACTTCTTTAAATATGATTTTTTAAAATGTTTAAGATTAAAGAGTGCAAATCCATGTTAAATGTGGGAAGATACCTCCATAAATAAACTCAATTCCTGGAATAAAAAACTACACATAACCATGCATAACAAAGTCTGCCTTTCTACCTATTATTGAGGTCGTGCAGTTTGGCAGAGTTTGCAGGGGTGAGTGGCACATTGTGGGCTGAGAAGCGGGCAGCTTGGTCGTTGACATCATCGACACCACGTTGCAATTCTGCTAATCCCTCACGGAATTTCTGAAACGATTTACCAAGATGTCAGGCCCTAGAATATATCAGCAATGTAGGTTTTACACATATCTGTTGACACAGGAAAAGTTGCACTTTAATTCAGATGCATTTACATAACAAACTAATATTTTCAAACATCCCGTCGCGATGACACGATTTAATTAACTTCAATTTTCACAAAGTTAGCTAACTGTAATAGGTAAATTCCATCAAATGAAAAAAAAATTCAAAGAATCCGCTGACCATTATGATAATTATTTCCGTGAACATTTCTTGACTTAAATAGTACGCATAACGAAGATTTTCCTGCATCCGTGTTTTAATGGCAACTGCAGACGCCTAGACGAGATAAGTTCTGTTCCTTACCCTGACGTTGTGGACGTGTTGGTCAGCGAGGTTAGGATCTTGAGGAACTGCGCCCCAGGTGTCTACTGTCTTCTGCGCTTCCTCCAGACGTCCGCTCACCTCCTCCACTGTCTTCTGCAGCACACCTAGCTTCTGCAAAGGAAAACAAGAGTAATTAGTACTCACATCTTACGACTGAAATTGAAAAGCAGTGCTTATAATAGTAACTATCACTAGCTACAAACATCGATCTAAGGAGTCCATATTTACCATTCAGATGCAGTCACCAAACATAACACAAGAGCGAAATGCACTTCGCGGAATTTCCTCGACGACCAGAGCGAGCGCCACACAACGACAGCAGTGAGTGCGACGCTTTGTGGCGGAAGCGAACCCGGGCACCAAGCACCCTGCTCGGTGCCCCACTCAGGCACTCCTCCTACGTGCCTCCTACATGTCAGTCCTTCTTGTTAACATCCTGCCTTCTCCTCCATCAACAGCACTGTCCTACACTCCCATCTCATTACATCCTTTCAAAGATAACGACGACAATAAACAACTACTGGTGTTTTTCAAAAGAATAATCTCTATGCGTTAACGCTCAACATAAGTGTCAGGATGAGTTAGACTAACTGTAAACATTTTATACTTTATTCTTTTAGCTGTCAGCGAATCGGCCGGTTTTAGAAAGTCCCTCATGCCGCTTTCGAATCACGGCGAGCAGTTTGCCAATAACCGGGCGGCAATACAGTCCTCGTCATTGCTCTAGGTCCTTAACATGCAAAGCATGGCATCCTTCCGGGGCATCAGTATGCTAAACGCGCGTCAAGACGGTCGCCGTCGCCACTCTGCCCGGGCCGAGGGTCTATACTCCAATCTGGCAACACAGTAACCTCCATAGCCGAGATAAGACTTTCTTCGCCCCTTTGCTTCTCGGAAAAGGTCTGCCCCTTTCCCCTTAGTCCACTTGACTTCTCCCAGGGAACGAGAGTCGAGCAAAACACAGCTAAGCATCCAAGCAAAGAGATCCTCATTTCAGCAAGGCTCACGCGGAGCAGGCCGCAACTCGACCCTTCCCTGGAGGCAACCGCGCATCATCCACACAATCCAGCGATAACCCGATCTTGTTGCAAGCCAATAATTGCATAATAATTAATCTAACAGTGAAAACAATGACTCAAAAAACGACGTCTGAAAAGTGAAAAATGGCGACTGGCAAACACATAAAGGCAACCACGTGGCCTCTTCTGTGCGGCCACTTTTTACTCTTTCCTCACTCATTTCCATAAACTGAATCTTTTACCTAACATAGACATTAATGTTGGTAGGTCAGTGCCTCCCTTGGGTAAGTGGAAGGAGCGCACGAAAGGGGTCGGGCACCGAGATTAGGCAATCTTTCCCCTCGTGACAACTCCCCTCCGCCTCCCCTCCCCTCACCCCCGCCTTCTCCTCGCCGCCCTCGTCACCACAACCTCCACACAGCTCGTTTCTAGAGCTAGATCATTTGCTTCATTTTCTCTTCCCGTCCATTTCAGATTTCCTTCAAGAATATCTGTTAGATAAATATATTTCCGAAAACATAGAATAAGGATTAATTTCGATCGCTGCAGCGAGGCTCGGGGTACACATATAGCATGAAGAATAAACAGTAAACAATAATAGCCTTTGCTTGTGGCCGCGTTAAGATAGTGATAACTCCAAGAAAAGAAGGCGGATTCTCGCGTGCCTTTGCCATGTTGCAAGAATGTCAACAATCCGAAGTGTCAGGTCCATGTGGGGTGTTGCTATGGCTGACCTCGAGTTACCACGAGTGACCTCATGTGAGTACAGTGTCATGTGTACGGTTGACGCGGCGATGACTGGGCACAAGAGGAGGGCCACCGCCGGCGTCGCCCTCGCTAGGTGACAGCGCTGCGAGATAAGGCCGTCAGAGCCCTTCCTTCGGTCCCT
>NC_091577.1:25420399-25447899 GCF_042767895.1 Penaeus vannamei | reverse complement strand
CATTAAAGGCCCACGCCCACATTACACAACTGTGAAGACTCTCACGCCCACACCTCCGCCTCCTTATCCTCTTTTTCGCCTCCGTCGCCTCCTCCTCCGCCACCACCGTCTTCGTCGTCGCTTCCTCCTCCATCTCCTCCTCTGCCTCCTCTCCTTCCTTCTTCTCTTTTTCCTCCTCCTCTCCATTCTCGCAAAGCCATGGGACCATGATGGCATTGTTTGGTCGGCCGAGATGATGAGTTTATTTTACCATGGCAGCTCCGACGGTGGCGGCTCCCCGGGGCATTTTTTATGGGCACGACCGTCGCCTTCACGCCCATCCTGAAGCCCAGTTCACCGAAGGGGGAGGGGGTTAGGAGACAGCGATCAAGGTGGAAAAAAGCAGGATAATATTGGTTGAAAAAGAAACGGAAAAAAGGAAAAAGAAGGAAAGAAAGAAAAGAAAAGGAAATGGGATAAAGAAAAGAGATGACTGCCAAGGCGAAGCCGAGAAGAAAGGAAGCGGAGGCAGCCCCGGGGAGTCGGAGAAATACGCGGCTCTATCTCGCATCAGATTGGTTACTGCACAATGCCTCTCCCCGGCAAACATGTGGACAACGTGAATTTTATTTGCAGATCAAATTTAGATTCGTTGCACGCGCGCCCGGCGATGGGGCTGCGCGAACCTGAATGGCTGCTTAATCACGCGGGCGAGGAGTGGGAAAGGAGAAGAGGGGGGGAGGGGCTCCGTCCCGGGATCCTTCAATCCCTTTTTGGCTGGCATCCTATTGGCTTTTATTCTGCTCGGGATGCTCTCGGCAAAGGACAAAGCCAAACACACGGACACACAGACGGTCACCATTGAATATATATCTTTATATAATATATATATATATGTATATATATATATATACATATATATATATATATATATATATATATATATATATATATATATATGTAGATATATGTATTTATAAATGTATTTATATATGTATATATATGTATATATATGTATGTATGTATGTATATATATATATATATATATATATATATATATATATATATATATATATATATATATATATATATATATATATATATATATATATATATATGAGAGAAAGAGAGAAGCAAAGATCCCACTTCCCCTGGCGCCCCACTTCTCCCTCAGCCGCTCATTCCTCAGGGTTGGGGAGGCGGCAGTGGAAGAGGGAAGGGCCGCGTGGCACCTTTACAGGGCCGGGGTGACATTCAGGGCTGTAAAGCATAATGACGACCCCCTTTCCGGCCTTAAAGACGTCATGTCCAAGACCAGCATTACACCTTAGGGAGACACGACGGCGCAACTGCCACGGCCGCACACACGACCCGCGAGGAAAAGAGAAAGAGCCCGGTGCCACTGCGCTTCTCCTCTCCCTTCTCTCTTCGCGACACTTTGGGAACTCAAGGTGACAGCTTTAGTCCTTTCAAAAGACACAAATAAATCTATTCCTAGAAGTCGGTCAAAAATAGGCTGGAAGACCACATCCGCCGACTTCCGGCCCTACAACTTGACCTGCAGCATGACGGCGCCGTTGCCCGCAGCGACGAGGAGTGACAAGACAGCAGCAAGACGGTGTCGAGTTTATCTAATAAGTGTGACGCGGCCTTCCTCCTGCATGACCGGGTCAGCCCACTTACCCGCAGGAAATACCAGTTTTGTGCTAACTGTTCGCTGCGCGTGCTGCATGCCTTCCTCCCACCCTTCTTGGGAAGCCCTGTGGGGCATCGCGTGCGCAAAACACACCTCAGATCGAGTGGTCATTTGGATAGGAAATGGATGCGAGTTCATAGTTTGATTTAAGAATAGAAAACCTGGAAACGTGGAAATATATAAAAGCATATAACCATCTGAGCTGAGCTGGCCCACATCTGTGCAAATATAAACATACTTATCTGCTATGCACCACAGGCTGGTCGCATCGCATGGCTAAGAACATGACAGTAGTCCAAGGCCTCGCTACATTTTCCCAGCCCGCTCTACATCCTGCCGTCCCGTCGCATCACCCGGCCAGCGGACACTGCTTCACTACATCTGCATTCATACAGCTCGTGGCAACGTCAAGGCCGGTCTACATATCGGTCTCTACAGCTCATATATTCTGATGGCTGGCGACGAACAGCAGCTCTCGCATCAGCACGGACTCAAACACTCACACAAAAAAGACACAGACGCACTCGCACGCACATACATACACGCACACGCACACAATATCCTCCACTCTATGCCTTCGAGGGTGAGCTTAACAAGGCCTTCGAGAGAGTTTATTAAGCCCCGTCGCCGCAGACTCAGCACAACCCTCGGCTACTTCGAGCACCTGCCTTCGCCCATAACGTGCAGGGAACGTGTCCTTTTATGCGGAAGCTCAACGGAGACGCGGTTTAAGAATATAGTTCAGAATTATCGACAGAAACGTAATATGAAAAAACTCATACGCTTACATTTAAAATTTACACTTTAAAACATCGCACAGAAAACGTAGATGAACCGCGGAAAACAAACGCAAACACACGATAAAACGATAGCCATGAATATCATCGACGAGAAGCGCTCTCCAACCCGTCACCCACGACGTCAGCTGAGCGAGACTACAGACCCGACCGCCCGACGGGGGAGCCGACACGCGGGAGGAAAAGGCCGATGCTGCAAAATATTTTGATGTTTTGATCGAGGTGGCTATCCCTAGTGTGTGTAGCAGGGGAGGGGGGACCTCGGCTCGATGGCTTATTGAAGAGGGAAAGGAGTAGGGTTGGGGTGGGGGAGGGGGAGGGGGACCAGGCACTCACTGTTTTGTCCTTTGCGTCTTTTCTTTGCTGTTTACTGACTAACTTTCAGCATCATAATTTTTATTACTATAACGGTGACCTTTGTCAAGATGGTTACATCAAAGCATCACACCCACGCTCACACACCCATCCTCCCAACTACCCACCTACACACACATTGAATATCTACCTATCTATCTATCCATTCATTCATATGTGTGTGTGCGTGTTTGTGTCTGTATATCTATGTTTTTTTGTATACATGTATATATGTATATGTATATGTACGTGCATATGTATATGCATATGTATATCCATATGTATATGCATATGCATATGTACATGTGCACACACACACACACACAAACACACACACACACACACACACATGCAAAAAAAATACCGGACAGCAAATTTGGAAACTTTAAAGTGCCGATCTGCCTTCGCAAATCCATAACCCGCCCTTCTCGCTCCTCCTCCGCCCGCAAGCGAACACGTCCCTCGCTTGCATTCGCTGAAAGCCACCCTAAACGGGCGAATTACCAAGGGCCGGGGCTGGCGAGGGGGACACGCATCAGGCCACAGACACGACGAGGAGAGTCAACGAACCCAGGCAAAAATATGGACTTTCTTGCGGTGCTGGAGAAGTGATTTCCTCTAGTTAAGATGACGTCCAGGCTGACATGCGAAGTGACATGAGAAGCGAGATGTGTGTGACCTCATGGGGGTAACAAGGCGCTAACGAAGAAATGCAAAGCTACTGTTCAAATCAGAAAGACATGTGCAAGGAGTGTAAAATCATACGAAGCTAAACTACGATGGGCATTTGATAAGTGTAACTATGAAGAAAATGTAGAGTGTTTAGAGCTGAGTGAGATAAACTTGCTGATAAAAGCCGCGCGCCATGCAGCCCGTTCGGCTGCCATGCGTCAGCGGGGCAGACAGCCCACACGGGCGCTGGCGGAACCGTCCCGCAACAACTACTCGAATTTGTGCGACAATTTACGTAATAAAAAGAGCCCGGCCAAGAGTTATGGTTCGTGACACTCGCTGGGGCGCATGCGTCACTTGCTGTCCGTGAGCACTAAAACAGCTGCATGACTATGCATACATTAGAAAACATTTTCGAGACATGCTGGCTTATCTTTCACCAAGAAACTCTGCTCCGCTGCTGTAACGACGACAGTTACACGCGAATACATAAACACTAGGCCTCTTTCACGATGAAAATGTTTCCTCCTCGGCATCGCTCCGCTGCCGACCGAGGCATAGCACTGCGGGACACAATGCGGCATTTCTTCTCTGCGATGGCCTAGCTTTTCTTCCCCGTCGCTCGGGCTTTAATCTGCAGTGTCTTTGTGTGAGCTTAGAACGTTTTCTTTCTAATTTTTAAAAGCGCCAACGTACAACCTCTGCACAGTATACGCCTGCTTACACACCCATGGCAAATGCCTCCCCCAATCACTCAGTCAGCACCTTCCACCTCCCCCTCCCCCAATCCACCCTCAGCACTAGGCCAACCACTTACAGATTCGCTGCTGCGCCGCCACAGTCCACACTACCAAATTAGGAAAACCATCTCTGGTCTTGGTAACTTCTGCAGCTCTGCCGGTGAAGGGTTGAAATGCCACAATGGTCTTACCTGAAACCTGTCGCACTAACGAGTTTCTCCTCATTTACTTCGGGGAGGCAGCGATCCGGCCGACCCAGCCGCGGTGGGCGCTGTTCCAGGCAAAGCAAGGAAATATTTCCTCACACATGGCCAGCCAAGCCCCAAATGCGGAAGGCGATCGCCGCAGAGTTTCGCCGCTTGGTTGCAAATGGCGTTATTGCGGGGCATTTCTCGGAATGTCATTTTGGCGTGTCACACGCGTAGAGTTAATTAGTTTTCGGGCACTGAGCAAATACTGTCAACAGTCGATTAACCAAATATCAATTAAACGTAAACGAACCCAACACTAGAACGATTACCTCAGACTATGAACCAGCTACAATTGCAGGGAAAAGAAATTTAAAGAAAGGACATAAATTAATATATATCAACAGACAGAAAAGGAGTAAAAGGGGGAAACCCCAGCCGGCCATGACAAGCAATTAGACAAGCAACGTGTGATCCCAATCCCCCTGGAGCGTCCTTCTCGACCGCCGCGGAAACAAACCGCCGCGGGCGCCGCCGCCTACGCGGCCTCGGTGGCTGCCCTCTGTTTGGCCAAGGCTTTATGTCTTGTTTAAACAGACCGCGAGGAGCTTCCGTGGGGATGATACGTCTCCTGCCGTAGCGAACGGTGGAAAGGGAGGGAGAAGGGAAGGAGCAGGTAGCGGGGAGGGACGAAGGAGGATAGAAGTATAGGGGGGTGAGTGAGTGGGTGGGTGGGTGAGTGAGAGAGTGAGTGAGTGAGTGAGTGAGTGAGTGAGTGAGTGAGTGAGTGGGTGGGTGGGTGGGTGGGTAGGTGGGTGGGTGGGTGGGTGGGTAGGTGAGTGAGTGAGTGAGTGAGAGAGAGAGAGAGAGAGAGAGAGAGAGAGAGAGAGAGAGAGAGAGAGAGAGAGAGAGAGAGAGAGAGAGAGAGAGAGAGAGAGAGAGAGAGAGAATGAGAAGGAAAATCGAACAGACAGCCCGAGACGAGAAGGAAGAGAAAGACACTGAAAGAGCAAAACGGGCCCAGGAAGCGCAAGGAGGGGGGCAGGAAGGGACGAAAGGGGAGAGACAGAAGGAGACGGAAGATGACCACGAATGTTCTCGAGTAAGATCAAGGGATCAGAGAAGAGAATGCGAGACGGGGGAGAAGAGCGAAAGGAAACAAGAGACAACTGAACAAAGAGGAAGTGAGAGATTGTAAGATTCTAAACTTAGATAATACGATGGCAAAGGTTTAACTGAATATCGAATAGAAAGCAGCAATGGTAAGAAAAAAATCTAAAGGAAAAACGACGCGAAAAAAGGAAGGGGAAAAGGAAGGGGAGAGAGAAGCAGAAAGGGTGGGAGGTCCAGGGGGGGAGGGGGGGGGGCGACGAAAGAACGGAGCGCGAATCATCATTGTGCACAACTCTAAGAGAGAACGGGTGGGGGTGAGGGGCGGATGGGGAGAAGCGGGAGGGAGAAATACTAGAGAGAGGGGAAAGAGGGGATAGAGAGAGGTGGGGTAAAGGGTGTGAGAAAGGGGGAAAAGGACAAGGGATAGCTGGCAGAGACGGACAAGGGGGAGGAGTAGCAGGGGCCAGGGGATGACACACGCGGTGGCTATATAGGGCCATTATTCGAAAGGCAGGCAAGGAAGTGGACGGAGAACATATTGCGGAAACCAGCGAGTGTGGCTTCCTAATTTCAGAAAATGGGGAGCGAAGCAGAAGAGATGAGAAGCCGAGGGGGCGGGGAGGGGGGGGGGGTATTGGAAGATAGGTAAAGATAAAGAAAGAGGAAGGCGAGAGAAAGAGAGCAAGGAGGGAGAACGAGAGCAGCAGGAAATAACACGAAACAAAGAAACACGAATTTAAACCTAGACGTGAATACCACAAAGGGAAGAAAAGTCATGGTCAGGGGGTCGGCCGAGCGAGGAAAGGGAAAATAAATCGGTCAGCAGAAGAAAAGGGAAAGGCAAACCGTGAAAAATAATAACTACAAAGACGAGGAAACTGAAAGGAGGGTGGCGAGGGGAGGGAGAGGAGGAAGAGAGAGATGGGATGGGAGAAGAGGGGAGGGAAGAGGAGGGGAAGGGTGAGGAGGGGAGGGAAGGGGAGAGAAGGGGAAAGGAGAGGCGGGGAGGCCATGGGACGATGACCACGAAGCACCACCTGGGTCGCAGACAAGTGCTTCCAAGCCGGAGTGAGAATTAATGGCGGATACAAAGAATAGGAAAATAAACGTCGACGTAAGAAAATAATCCATTCCGATAACATCAGCTGATAAGAATTCCCCCAAAATGCACAGAGGAAAGACAAACTGCGAGTCCTGCCCCGCGGGGAACGCATCAAACTCACGCCTAAATAAACAAAGAAATTCTCCGAACGCCGAACATAAATATACACAAAAAACAACAACAGGAGAGCAGACGGCGGACAGCAGACAGGAGAGGCAGCCTCGCTAACTGATAGCCTTGCATGTCCGCGCATGAACGCAAACAAGGGCCCAGCAGGTGTACTCCGCGCTCGCCGCTTGTTGGTCCAGGTGTTTCCAAGTCTCTTGTTTTTTGCCGTTGCACGTGATCAGGTATACATCAGCCGTTTCCTTCGCCCTACTTTTATTTGTTTTCTTTCCATTCTTCCTCCTTCCTTTCTCTTGCCGTATACGCCAGCAAGACCTGCTTGGGGAGAGCACGGGCTTCCAACGCACGTATGCAAGCCACGTACCTCCTGCAGTCTTTTTAAGCGTCCCGCCAATCATCTCCGTCTGCAGGGTCCTGTCGACGAGGAGGACTCTCGTGCCCATGAATACCCAAATGAGACAATGCCCAAACGTCAGCCGCAATGGCTTCATAGATACGTCGCCGGATGGGGGGGAGGGGGCATCCGCGGTGCTATGACGGCTCAGCGGCCAGCGGAGTGACGCGACCAGGAAGGCATCTCCTCGTCACTGCCACAAGCGACTGCGGAATCGACTACGCAACGTTGTTTATCCAAGTCACAACTAATATTTACGGAGCCAACAGGATATGATGCTCAGGAGGGACTCCCGCGCCGGCAACAGATTTACAGGAAATAACTCGCCATTCCGCACCATCGCCGTGTAACCAGCCTACAGTAATAATGATTTCCGCTGAAAAATGTTTCGATAACAAATGGCAGACATTTGGACGACTTGACTCGGCAGCTCCGTCAAGGCACAGAAGGAAATTATTCTTAATTTGGATGTATAAATGACAATTAGGTGTAACCATGGTAACTGACCTATCTCCTCACTTAGCTAATGGTGATGGATGCGGTTCACCTCCAAGGCATGCGGTTCTTTGCTTATTTACTTCATTACATGCAACACATGTACAAGTTTTATTGAACAAACAGCAAGGATTTCAAAAATGGACAATGGCACGAGACCTATCAAAGGCTAATACCACTGCAGCTATTTGATAATCGACAAAAAATGGTTAATAGGAATAACAACTGTTGATAAATACATTACTGATGAACACTGAAGCAATAAAAATTCCAAGAGCTGTGCTTTAAAAAGACACAAGGGAAAGCAATCCTCCTCTGCCTAATCCCCTCATATCCTAGCACATGAAGGCATCGCGGGATTTCCTGTGAAGTAAGCTTTGACGTGGCCTCCCCTCGAATGCTTGTTTACTGGCACTGGCATTAAACCCGCCTTTTGCCTTGTCGCATTTTCTTGTGCAATTTCTTCCCCTTTTCCGCTTTCGTACTTGCAAACGTACACAATTTCCCTTTTCTTTCTCGCTTGCTCTTTCTTGTTCCCGCGTTCCCGCCTTCTTGTCCTCCACCTCCTTTTCTCTCTCTCTCTCTCACACACACACACACTCTCTCTCTCTCTGCAAAACAGAGAAATCGAATCCTGATAAATACACGCGCACATATCAAAAGGAGCAAGAATAAATATCGAGTTTCCGGGCAAGAGATGTTCGGACAAATGTTTAGAGGAGCGAGAAGGGTCCGGGGAGCGTGAGAACAAGTACACAGTATTGCATAATGGCAGAACACTTGTGGCAACACCCACCCACACCGATCCGCTAGTGCCGCCCTCACGAAAAAAATAACACAAACACTCTCACTTTACAAATATGCTTACACAAATATATACACATGCCGAAGCACATACACGCACACACATACCTCGTTAAGAACTAGGGTAGACGTTATTTTATTTTCATATTAAGAAATATCTGTTTGTCTGCATCGTGTCAGCTCTTCAGTCACATAACCCTGATCCAGATGTTAACTCCATGCATGATAGACATGACGTAATAAGTATATGATTACGAAGGCTAAATCACACTGATAAAACTAAACGCTAACAATCAACTCGCATTCCGCGTATGACTCCATCTCATTACGTAGCAAGACACAGTATATCGCCATAAAAACTTCCTTTGCTCCCTTTTGTTTTCGTATTGCCACATAAATACTGGAGACACTGGGGCCAGAATCTACATAATGTTATCTCGGTAAATCTCAGCGAAACTCCGTAAACGGGGTCGCATCAGCGGCCATAAGGAACGCGGACTGGGACCAAAGAGCATCAATAATTCTGTTTACTTTACTGCTTGGGAGGAGACGGAGAGTTTTCTTTGGAGACCCACAGAGATTCCAGAATGTTAAAGTTTTTCCGTGTGCAACAGAGATTCCTGCTGCTTACGGGGCACTCGGCAGCAGTTTCCTGGCATCCGTCCAAGCCTACTTAAGGAGTTCTGCTTGCTGTGGGCAGACTTTTTAGCGTTGCAAAGTGCACGAATACATTTATGTAAAATCGAAAGACCTCGTCCATGAAACCACGCCAATATTTTGGAGACATCAAATTGGACCACGCCTTCGCGCGAGGGAAGGATACGACTCTTGTTACGAAAGGGCAACGAGTCTCCGGATATTAAAAATCCTGCTCTTGCAGTGAATGTGACAACCCTAACTGGAACAGATTAATTACAGTTCATATCGCACACACGCACATGCACTCACATTGAAGTCATAAATGGTTTGTTGCAACAGGCTCTTAGCAGACCTTATGGCCAAGTGTCAGAGCACCCTGACCGCAGGAGACAAAGCATACTAACCCAGGTAAGCCAGTAGGGGTCGACGGGGGATCCCGGGGGGAGGTGGTAGCCCTTCTCGGCCACCTCCCGGTACACGCTCTCATGGCGGGTGATGGTCACATGGCGCCGCCCGCCCGCCCACCGCCCCCCACTCTCGTCGTCGCTGATGGAGAAGTTGCGAGTGACGAGCGCCCCCGCCCGACTGCTGATCCTGGGGGAGGCGGGCGCGCCCTCGGAGCCCGCGGGGGAGGGCGTGGAGTGGTGCCCCGTCAGACTCGGACTGCCGGGACACAGCAAGGCAGTGCCACTGCCCGTCCCAGGGAAGCCGTAAGGGGGGTTGGGGTTGCTGGGGCTGCGGGGGGCCACGGTCCTCGGAGCCACAGGGAGGCCCGATGCGTGCAGGGCTCGCGGGGTTCCCGGCGAGCGCTGCTGCTGCAGCCCCTGCAGCCCCATGGCAGGCCGTGGGCTGTTAGGCGACGGGGGCGGTATTCCTGCACCTGCCGCAGGCGGGCTAGGCGTAAGAGGGGGCCGCATGCGGGGTGCCCGAGGGGGACGCGGCGGTAGACGAGGCAGGGAACTGTGCGAGCCAGATTCGTCGTCCGACGTGGATGCCTGCCGAAGGGGCGTTACCCCCGCCCCCAGGGGTCGGCCGGTGGCGTCCCCGGCCAGACCGCGAGAGTTGGCGCCGGGGAGGGAGTTCGACTTCTCTTTGTGTCTCTGTCTGGACTTGTCGAACGGAAGGGAGGCCGAGCTTCTCTCGCTCCTGACGCTGCGCAGCGTGGAGTCCCTGGAGGCAGTCACGTCACGGCACAGCCCGAACCTCCAGCTGCTGGAGATGTCGCAGTTGCTGCCATCGTAAGAGCGTTCCTCCTCCGATTCGGCCAATTCGTCACTGGTGATGCTTGACTCCCGGATGGCGCCGAGCCCCTGCCGCGTGAGCTGGCGCCGGTGAATGGCGGCCTGGAGCGCCAGCGACCTCTGTCGGGGCACGCGCACTGCTTCCTTCTCGCTCGCCCTCCGCCCGCTCAGGGACTTGAGGATTCCATTCGTTATGACGCCCGGATGCTTGCACGCGGGGGATATGAGCTGGCTCTGCTTGCACATGTAGCACGTGCCCTCGTCCTCGTCCTCGGCGTCATCACCACTGCAATAGTCACACTCCTCCCCGCAGTCGTCAGTCTGACAGTAATCGTCGTCGTAGTCGTTGTCGTCGGACGTCGTGCACACTTCGAACTCGTCCGTGCGACACCCTTCCCCGGCGTCCGTGCGGAAACCCTCGTCCTCGAGCTCGCGGTCGCTTGCGTCCCGTTCACTACCGCAGCTGGAACGGTCCGTTTCCTTGCGGCCGCGATTCCGCTTGCGGGCGCTGGCGGGAAGACGCGGAGGGACGCGC
Organism: Penaeus vannamei; assembly: GCF_042767895.1. Taxonomy (NCBI): domain Eukaryota; kingdom Metazoa; phylum Arthropoda; class Malacostraca; order Decapoda; family Penaeidae; genus Penaeus; species Penaeus vannamei. Next base: position 25,437,024 of record NC_091577.1, on the reverse strand, counting down.
GTGTAGTCTTCTACGTCGCTGGCGTGACATTGCCCACACTCACACATGCCCCCGTCCATCCCGCAGTTGTCGTACACGCTGCTCCGTCGCTCCTCATCGGATGCCGTGCTGGTGCCACGGCTCCTCATGTGCACATGGAGGCTGTCGACGCCCTGCTGGTCCTCCGAATCGGAAAGGTGAGCCTCCACTTGCTGGTCTCGATACTGAGGGGCCGGCGCGTGGCTCCTGGAGAAGCTGGAGATGCCCCTGGGTGGCGGAGGATAGTCCGGGGGCTGCGGGGGTGGAAGGGTGTTGAGTGCCCGCGCGATGTCCTCACACGCTGCTCTCAGTCTGTTTTTTCGTTCGATATCATATTCTGCGTCACTGTCTAACAAATCTCCGGGCTCAAGGTTGAGGTAATGGAGACACGAGATCTCGTTGCAGCACGAGGGTCTCTCCAGCGCATTCTCACTGTCACTGGCACTGCACCCGCTGCACCGCCGCGAGCCACACGAGGACACCAAGTTCTGCTTGGGGCCTAATGAGGTAGTTCTCAGCCCTGGTCTCGGGCAGGCGCAGGAGGGCTGCCTCTCGCCGCGAGGGTTGGGCTCGATCTGGACGCACTGTTTCGCGCAGTGCCCGGTGCTGGTCACTGCGGCACTGTCTGACGCCACACAGCACTGCCGAGAATGACACGGTTCTATGCCGCAACGTCCTTCTAACCGAGCGTGGTCGGGCGTCAGCCTGACGTCGTAGGTGCTGCAACAAGGAGCCTCCCCTGTCAGTGCCACCAGGAGGCCTCCTTGGTGCTCCTCCTCCTGCAGGTCCCCCGGGTCCCTCCGGAGGAGAGGTGGAGAGAGGTGGTGGGCGCCTTGGGTGCGGTCCTCCCCCGCGCCTCCTCCGGGTGACAGTGCGAGCTGGTGACACAACTGGTCCTGCGTTCCGCAATGAGCGCTGGCGGAGGGGCGCTGCACGTGTGGATTTCCATGTTGTCGAGGCGGTTGCGCGAGTGGAAGTGCTGGCAGGGGGGGCGCGGGTTGACTCTCGCACTCACTCCCCGCCCGCCGAGCCGCCTCCTCGCCCCTTCCCACGTGGGGGGGCGTCTGTAAAATGCTTGGGCAGGATGACACCATCACCTCCTCCTCCTCCTCCGTCTGTTCACCTTCGTTTCCGCGCCGATGCTTGCTGGACTCGTACATCAACTTGTTTACTAAGTTTGCAGAGTGACCTTTCACGCATGGCGGCCGAGTGTGGGACTTCTCCCCTGGAGGGGACGAGGGCGGCGTTGGCGGCAGTTGGGCCGAATGGGGGTGGAGGTTGACCACAGCGGTGGAGTCTACCGTGGTTCCACCTTCCAGGTTTGTCCCGGGTGTAATATCACACTCGGTGATCCCCTTACCGCACTTGGGGCCCATCCCCGCAGCGCTGGGAACCGTCTCGCTCTCAGTATTATGACCCATACTTCTGCGTACGTCTCCTTCCTCGGGAGTCGTCGCAGGGTCCACCTGGTCCTTCGTCGGCGTGGCGCTGTGCTCCCCGGCGACCTCTTCTGAGACGACAGAAGGTTCACCCGGCGGGGCGGTGTCACGTGCGGACTCATGCGGTGTGCTTTCCTCCCGTTCCTGCTGGGCGGCATCCACGCTGCCAGCTGGTCGCTCATCAGCTGGCTCAGCCCTCGTCTCAGAAGGCGCCGACGCTCCCTTCTTGGAGCAAAGCCTTCCTTCTGCTTCCTCCCCCTGAATGGGGGTGGGAGGGCCAGCGGGGGGCGAGGAGAGGAGGGGATCAGCGGTGTCACTGCCATCGTCTGAGGAAAGCGACGAGAGGAAGTTCTGTCTCAAGAGATTTATCTTCTGCTTGGCTGCGTGAATGTCGATATCTTTCCTGTTTGCCTTCGGGGATAACTGTTGCTCGTCTGGGCTGTCACGCTTGCATTTGGCTTCTGAGATCTTTTCTCCGAAATTTACATAGTCTCGTATTTTCGTCAAATCACTTATGCCAGAATGGTTATTGTTTTTCTCTTTGTTTTCCGAGCTAATCTCTCCTTTACCATTCTCACCACCTAAATCACTGGGCGAGTCACTCTTACCACTGTCTTCCCTACCTATTACATCACTAGCTTTATCACTGGTTTTATCACCGCCGTCACCGGAAGGCTTGGCCGCGCCGCCTTCCCCGACACCGTCACTTTCCTCCAGCTTCCCTGACAGGTCTCGGGCTCTGACTTCGGCGACGTCGCCACTGGCGTCGGAGTTGGAGGCGGGCAGGGCCAGCTGCATCACAGACACATTTGTTTGGCTTGCGAGAGGAACGGCCGCGTCAGGCGCGCCCTGTTCCAGACACGAGTTCACTTGGGAGGCAACGAGGACCTTGGGCACTGACACTAACGCGGGCCCCTCCAGCTTCGACCTGGGGTCACCATTTGCGCACTGGGGGGCGGCGTCCAGGCTCACACGGGACTCGTATACCACCGGGCGAGGCGTGGGCGGGCATGTGCCCTCCACGCCCACTTTGATTAGCTTGTGTTCACTATCACGTACGCAACTTCCGTCCGGTATGTGGCACGATCCATTGTACACACGGCTTTGGTATTGCACACTTTCGCTATCACTCTTTACTCCATTAGTATCCTTCCCCTCTCGGGTGGGGGGCGTGGCCTGGCCCTTGGAGGGAGGGGACGCGTCCTGCTCGCCTGTGGTCACGGGCACATCCTGTCCGTTTGGGGCAGGAGGCACTTCGTCTGTCAGCGAGACCCGCTTCAGCTCCTTGAGGAATACTTGCGAACTCTCACTGACATGCAGGCCTCCCTCTCCCCCCTCGTCTGGGGAGCTGCCCAGACACCCACTGTCCCCATCGGAGGCGAAGAGGTCCTCCCCTGGGGGCACGATGAGCGTCATCGTGGGCGAGGGCACGTCGGGTCACGTGCGATTATTTGGCTCACACTCTGGGAAATTCTCCGCCCACGCCCTGCTGCCCGAAGGAGAGCCCTCGCCTCCTCCTACCGTAGGGCCAGGGGTCCTAGGGCCGCTAGGTGTGCCGCGGCCCCACATAACTGGCTGTGGCACTCCTGACAGCTAACCAGCAGCACTTCCTCGTTAAGCCTCAGAGGCACTTTTCTACCGAGTGTCTAACGCTCTTTGACAATGAGCTTACAACTTGGCCGTTTCCATCACCGAAACAGTACTTTTCTTTTCGTTTCACACAAAAGTTTACATCATTCATCCATCCTCATCACATACGACTTATTCACACGCCAACAGAACGACATGGTATAAATTTCTTCCCAAAGGTGCGCCACACCTGGTACATGACCGTTTGTTTTCTGATTACCTGAAAATTCAAGAAATCTTTAGACCGATTACAGACTCAAATGACCAATGACCGCCATGTTGACATAAGGCTCATTCAGCGCTCAGTGGCATGACGCAGTTGGCAGATGCACTTTGTTGCTACGTTAACAGCTGCATGACGCGGAACACGAGGCGGCGTTTGGCCAGCGGGAAAGTATTCGCTTGCAGATTCCTATAATACGATTGACGTCATGGATACACTTGTCGAACAATTGCACTTTTCGGGTTGCAACAGGGACCGCCCACGTGTCCTCAAGGATACCCGGGGAGGCCCCTGGCGCACCACTGCGGTGTTGGCGGCCGTCCAGGGGCGGCGACGGCTCCCTGACGCTCCCTCCCCTGCCATACATCCACAGGGCATAACAGCATTACTTCACGATCAGTTACATTTACTTCGTATGGCGATTAAAATATCAAAAGCACAATCAATTATTCTATAATTCAATTGCATTTCAAATAAACGACTATAAAAGGAGAAAAAAATAAACCTCTTTCGCGGTTTATCCTGCATTTTTAAGACCAAGGCGTCTCGCCTGACGAAGGGGAGACAGTCCACGTGGCAGAGGCCGCCGAGGCTCCTGTCATCCCCACGGCTGTCAGGCGGCGAGGGGGGGGGGGGCAGGATGCCTTCCCTCCCCTACCTCAACCATCATTTGCATAGTACAAAGAGAAAAAAAAAGAAAAAAAAAACAGCATGTGACATTTTTCAACAGCGAGGTCACTGTCATTAATTATCAACTTTCCCGCAACGTCGCCCACACCCTCCTTGCATATTCTTCCTAATGCCTACACTTATTTTCTCTCCTGAATTTCGTTCCTGCTTTTCCCTCTGCAACTTCGTTCCGCCTCACTCAACATCTTGGCACGAGGACAGACCAACCTTGGCAAGCGGATGATGGTCAAGACATCCATAATGTGCGAAAGAATAGGTAAACAGATGCGCGGAATGCCCCTACTCCCACCCTGGCACTCCCCTCCCCTTCCTCTCCACCATCACCACCACCACCACCTCCTCCTTCTTTTTTTCTTCTTCTTCTTCTTCTTCTTCTTCTTCTTCTTCTTCTCCTCCTCCTCTCTCCTTCCCCTCCCCTTCCCTCAACTTGGTATCAGTCTGCAAGTGATACGCGTTGGGGGGAGGGGGGGTGTTTGGGCTAGGAGGGGACTTCCATTTACGTCATCCACAACTTTACACGTTTGAGTGGGGGTGAGGGTGGGGGAGGGGCGTGGTGGTGGGGGAAGTTATATTCAAGTCTGCGTACAGGTTTACAGAGTGAGTGACAGGGGCAGGGCAGAGCAAGGTGAGACGGGGCCAGAGGTAAGGGGTAAGGGCTGGGGATGGGGCCCGAAGTGACTTCTATACAACTTGACACAACTTGACACAAGGGCAGCGGGGGGGGGGGGGGGCGAAGACGTTCCCACGAAGCTGGACGCGACCAAGCCCATGCTCATTCCGTCTTCTGGGACAGCCTCGGCTCTGCGTTGCGTAAGTGGTATTAATAACCCTCCGCCCACACGGCTTGCGCGGTAATAGAGAGATAATAACCTCTATCGACACCTGCCACGGGGCGAAGTGCTGGGAGTGGTACAAAGTGAATCGTAAACCACACTGTAAGTGCATGATCATGAACCCCGCCCTCCGTCTGTCTGTGAAATATTCCCCATACATACAACTGCACGTTCCAGTTGCTTGTAATTGACCCATCAAGACCCATGATACTAATGAAGAGTCAATTACCAAGGTGCTGAGAGCAATTTCACTCTGATTCAACAGCCGTCTCCCTCCGCCAGCAACAGCCCAGTCATCCGCGTGGGCAGCTCCCTCGGCCGGTGGTGGGCCTCCCCCTCCCTCCTCCCCGCCCCCTGCCCCATCTCTGCTTCTCATGCCTTCGCTCGCACACCTTGTCCGAAGATCCTCCCCTCTTCCTCCTACTTCTTCCTGTTTACCTCATTCTCTTTGGCTCTCCAGTTCCGCACTTTGCTGCCATGTAACGAAGCATTTCCCCCTTTTCCCCTCGCCTTTCTCCCGAGCGCGGTGTTTACAACGGCGGAGCCCTGCGCTGTCACAATGATTCAACCTTTAGCCGTGCATCTTAAAAGCTTCCGCGAAGGCCTTGCAAGACGCCCCCCCTTCGCTCCCCCCCCCCCCTTCTCGCCCCCCACGGCTCGACCTTTAGAGCGTCCGTCACCTGTAAACACCCGTAAAATCCATTATGCATGCCGAGGGCCCTAGCGTTTAACAGCCTCGTTAATACAAGTTTGCTCCTCAAAACGAGTGTTATTTACGCTTCCCTGCTCCCTTTGCGTCACTGAGACAGGCCCGTCCCGACCTCCTCCCCGACGTGGTTTCATTCTAAATCCCATACTGTGCGTAATCCTATAACCCCCCTCGCCCCCCTCCCTCCGTACCCGTGATATCAGACCCTCTCTTCCGCATGAATGGCCAGCCCCTTTGCCGCTCGGGCCCGTCGTCGCCCCACGCATACCATATAAAACCTCCTTCTCTTTTCATCCATATATTGCCCCTTTTTATACTCTTTCTCCCTTCATACCCCTTATAGACACTCTTTCTCCCTTTATTTCCCCCTTTTCGATACTCTTTCTCCCTTTATTCCCCCTTTCTCTCCCTTACTTCCCTAGCGCCTCCTTCTGGCCCCTCCACCTCCGCCTCTCCACCCGTAAGCATCCTCCACCTTGCTTGTCCCAACATCTCGACCTGAAGGACGCGACGCCTAAAGGCCAGCCACCTGTGTGCCCCCCTGCCCTCCCCGGGGAATGGAAGTGTCAGGTAAACAACGTGGGGCTCGAGTAGGCTTCATGTAAACAAAATAATACTTTCAAACTTCACGGGAAGCCCTTCGGCCTCATTAGCGGCGCTAATACGGCCTCGACTCTTGCTCACAATTCGAGGCACAAATGTCTGTTGAGGATTTGTTGAGCGCGTTTTAATTCGACCGGAAAGAAATGTAAAAAAAATCAGCCGTTTCTAAAATTGATAATGGAAAATGGGATGGGAGGATGGATAGATAGTTAGATATAAAGAGTAGATAGGTAGATTGATAAATAGACAAGAGAGAGGTAGAGAGAGAGAGACAGAAGGAGAAAGTGGGAGGATGAATAGAGAGCAAAAGTAATCTGAATCCCTAAAAACCTCGTTCTTCCAGGGATGACCACGTGCGCATCAGAGTCATCTTCGCGAGTGATAAACAAAGCGACGCCACTATCAGCCGCGTGGCCGTTAACGGAACCCTGAAACATCCTAAATGAGGAAGGCGCGAGAACAAAAAACACGACACAAGTATTCTAATTGTGAAAACCCGAGAAAAAATACTCTTCCCTGCCTCTAAGGCGCGGCCAAGTGTTCGAGATAGCAGCCAGCGCCGCGCCTACCTGGTAGGCCTAAAGAGGGCACGCCGCAACCTCTGCCCGAGCCCAATACAACACTCACACTTGCCAACACTAACGTGCCTTCTCCCCTCACCCGCGGATTACATCAATTATCCGTGAACCTAAAGAAACACTTGTGCTTCGAACCCTAAGACAACATTACGTATGCCCATCTATCTTCTACGTATGCTAAGGTTACGAAATTATTTAGGCGCGTTATCTGTATTCACAAATACGACCCAAGCTGCAAAATCGTTAATACTTTTCAGCACATTGTAAGAAATGAAGGTGTATGTAATAAACAATAACGACAATCTTGCTAAGATATTACCGACTGAAAATAGATATGAATAATAACCAAATCAACTATAATAGAGCTTGGTAATGACCCGCAATCCTGTAATAATAAAACTTAAACAGCTAGTAACTGACGCATAGTGTTCGGGCGGCTTAGGCGGGAGCAGACAGATGGCGCAGAGGTCCCGAGCCCAAGCAGACGACGGGCGGCCGGGCCATTAGGCGACAGGTGGTGTCGTGTTGATAATGCCAAGAGGAGGCAGCTATGCAGCCCCCTGGCAGCATCCCAATCGAGGGTCAGAACGTGGCAGTTCTCATCTCCGCTTTCGTGTCTGTCAAGCTATGATGCAAGCTCGACGACTAAGGCCATGTTTGCCGCGGCCACTTGCAGATATCCACATGAGACCAAAAGTAAAATGCCGAATAACAATGGCACAAGACTCGCAATATGGAGTGGATGTGTTCGCGTATCCGCAGCAACGACAGAAAGATAAAGCAGCCGCTGTCCCATTTACCTGCCAGCTTACACGGGTTCCCCCAGACACATCCCCATGTTGGTCTTTATCTACCTGTAGGGAGGAACTCCTTATCTCGAGCCGCCTCCCAATTACACGCTGTACGGCAGGTGATGGGCCCAGATGACTAGATGGGCCGCCAATTAGTGACGTGAAGCGGAATGGTATCGAACACTCAAAAAAACACAGGACGAAAAATAGAAAAGGGAAATACGGTTCACCGCCACCATATGTCGCCACGAACCTCCGCCAGCCAAGAAAAGGGCTCGTTAGGGTCTACCTTGAGCGAAATTTGCATATCTGTCCAGGTTTGTTCGCTATGCACGCAAGATATGAACCATGACGGGGATTAATAAACAACCAACCTTCCCTCTCTCGGCTCTCGACAATGGCACGCGTCACATACAAATGGGCTCGTCATCGTCACAAGGCGAAGCGCGACAGGAGCCTCTTCCTCTTCCGCGTCCCACTCGAAAAACACGAGGCGCAGGAAAGAGCAGTCACAGGCCTCTCTCTCAAATACACGCACACAGACACATGCATATCTGGGTATGCGTGAGTGAGAAAGATAGATAGATACATAGAGGAGGAAAGAAGGCGAGGGGGATGGAGAGAGGGATGGATGGATGGATAGAGGGATGGATAGAGGGATGGATAGAGGGATGGATAGAGGGAAGGAGAGAGAGAGAGAGAGAGAGAGAAGAGAAGAGAAGAGAAGAGAAGAGAAGAGAAGAGAAGAGAAGAGAAGAGAAGAGAAGAGAAGAGAAGAGAAGAGAAGAGAAGAGAAGAGAAGAGAAGAGAAGAGAAGAGAAGAGAAGAGAAGAGAAGAGAAGAGAAGAGAAGAGAAGAGAAGAGAAGAGAGAGAGAGAGAGAGAGAGAGAGAGAGAGGGGGGGGGGGGAGAAGGCGGGAGAGAGGAGTAGAGGGGTAGAGGGGTAGAGGGGGAGAGGGAGAGAGGGGGGAGAGGGAGAGAGGGGGGGAGAGAGAGAGAGAAAGAGAGGCGCAGAGGTGAGGCAGTGACGTTGCCTGCGTCCCCCAACCTAACCCATGAACTGGTACCGACCACGTGAAGTGTTCCTAAACAGGTCTGCATTCAGCTTTCCTTCACCTGCATTCCCACCCCTCCCCCCGCCCATGCCCGTCACACAACCTCTGCTACGGGAACGCGGTTTCGGCGGCTACCCGTTACATATGTAGTGACATCAACACTAAAGAAACTAGAACGTCTAGGGTACATAACCCAGCCTGTTATCAGGGTATCCATTTCAATACCGTTTCGAAGTCTCTCCTGTTAACTTAACTGTATATATTTAGCTATACCAGATAAAACGAGATTTTACTTTGCCCATGTTTTGTTTATAAACTGAAGCAATCGAAAAGGAACTACAAGGAAAGATTTTTCGGTTAAACTTACTCCATTTCTTACAACCACAAATCTGCGGTTGCTTTCATTCCTCCCGATTTTTCGAACCTGGCAGATTAGCCATATCGGATGGTGAATTCCCCGGCCTTCCTCAAAAAGCCCCGACCCGAAACGAGTCCCACCAGGGTATTTGTTTACATTCCGACCCGCCATCGCGCTGCGGGATCTCGCGGGTCAGCGCCAGAGACGTCGCTCTTGTGGGACTGTCTCACGAGCCTTTTTTAATCCTCGCTCCACGGAAGTCACTTTCTCCACTAGCTTCATAAGGTGTCTCGTGGGTCGACTGACTCGATTTCGACTCTTATTCTCCTGATAGCCCCAACTATACGCCAAAGGCAACGTTTTATTCGAAGACTGACATTTGCCGTCATGCGCATATTAGTAACCGGAACAGCAAAGCCCATTAACTCTCGCGTAAAGGAACAAAACATCTTCCTGTTTCTAGAGTAGCCCGGGCTTACGTCCGATTACTGCGGTGCATATAAGGTACTTGCGAGGTCACTGTATATAATGTCCATAAATTATCATACTTGATATCAACCTCTGCAGTGAAGTTGTGGTAAGTTACAGACAGTTGGACCTGCCGTCTAGTCACAACACGTGTGTGTGTGTATTCATGTGTGTGTGTGTGTGTGTGTGTGTGTGTGTGTGTGTGTGTGTGTGTGTGTGTGTGTGTGTGTGTGTGGTGTGTGTGTGTGTGTGTGTGTGTGTGTGTGTGTGTGTGTGTGTGTGTGTGTGTGTGTGTGTGTGTGTGTGTGTGTGTGTGTGTGTGTGTGTGTGTGTGTGTGTGTGTGTGTGTGTGTGTGTGTGTGTGTGTGTGTGTGTGTGTGTGTGTGTGTGTGTTTGCGCAGCATTCTGTTCATTTTCAAAGAGGACAGGTATTTGTTTTGTAAGACTGAAACATTAAAATCATAAGAGCTACTTGGAGACACTTGTGCCTTGTGGCGGACCTTCTCAACACATGTACCTAATGGTTCCTTAACAAAACCGAGAGTAAAAAAAGGTGATAATGAGTTTGCAATGATGATGAAGGAACAAGGCCGAGGTGCCTGCGACGGGCATGGGGGGGGGTGAAGGGCAAGGCAAGTGTTATCTCGCAACACAACCAGGAGTCAGGACTTATTGGGGGAGACAGGAGAGGTTTCTCACGTGTAGGAATGGGGGAACTGGAGGATAGGGAAAAGAGGAGGGCTGAAGGAGGGGAAGGATAGGAAGAGCTGCCTATTGCTGCTTGGTCAGGTGTTCGAGCCATGCGGGCAGCCATCATGATAGGATATCCACGGCGCTGCATGTCGTGCATATATAAGGAGGGAGTTTTGACTGCAAACAATGCGTTTCACCGTCGTAGGCATCGCCGCCACAACAGCCGGTGCATATTTCGAGGCCGCATGGTGCGCATGAGATGCTGAAACTGGTTTCTTCTTTAAGGGTACAAGAACGCTCAACGTCCATACATTCCTCCGGCTATGAGCAGTTCCGGAAAGTCACCGAAGGAATAAACAATGAAATTGTGCCTATTATGAGGACAAACGCGCAGGTGTTCAGTGCCACAGAGTCGTTAGCTCTGTGTCCGCGGCGCCGCTTATCCACCGCTATCCATTAAACATGTCCCGCGCGAGGTCTACTTGCCATGCAGAGAACAGGAGGTCGTCAGCTCCCCCCCCCCCTCTTCGCTTTAGTCTCGATGCCAAGTCGGACAAGAGATCCGCGGACGCCATTTCGACGAGGCTGGTGCAACCCTCCCGGAGCGCATTTATTTTCAGAAATCAGGAATACAGGGCGCGTGGTGAAAATCCTACGGCAGAAATTTCCATCGAGGAAATAAGAAACTCGAGTGAAAGAACGTTGGCAGAGGTGATTTTAGGGCCATTTATTACAGCGCGAGGCTACTGTTCCAACGCAGATGGTCACGAAGGTACCACAGACGCCACATGCGACCAACACGGTTATCATCAGCATGCCAGACGGCGAGGCAGATACATTAAACGCTTGGCACACCTGCCCAGCCCATTACAGCGGGCCATGCGAAGATCTTAAATACTCGCCATTCCACCCAGGAAGACGGCAGAGAAGCGTGCATTAACATGGGGAAGAGGGCGCGCGAGGAGGAGAGTACATGGTCGAGAACACACATTCACCCAGACAAACAGAGTGCAGTCGGCATGGTGTCCCCGCCGCCGCTGGAACCTTTCCCTCCCGCCAGCTGGCTTTGCACCGTCAGATAATTCGCCAGCATCGAGTAATACAAGTCCCACAAGACGCCGAGTCGATCCAGGGCGGTGAAAATAGCCTGGTGGGCGAGCCGCTGCGTTTGGCGTGATGATCTATGCGCTGATGCAAGGCCTTCCCGCCCAGGTCACGTTATCACGGCCCGGTGTCTCGCGAGGCAGGTGCGCATGCGCGGCCCTCTCCAATTGCGGCTCGCACCCTCGACACACGATACTTTCTCCAAAAAAGACGGAATATAGAATGGGGCTTAATCGGTTTGACCTGCGGTGCGAACGGAGCATTCCTGGGCACGCACGACAAAGTCGGCTCCGGCTCGCCTCTCTTGGAGTCTCGCGGAGAAGAGAAGTTCCTGCCGCATCGACTCTACCGGCCGGCCGCCCGAGAGCCTAATCAAGGCCAGCCCCTCAAAGCCGCCCTCCGCCCCCGCGCACAATGCCGCCCGTGTGCACCCACCTGCATGGAGCCTATGGTGGGGGGGGGATGGGAGGAGAGGGAGGGGAAGGAGGGGTTTAGAAAGAATGGTAAGAAGGAGAGGAACAAAAAGAACAAGAAAGTAAAAGGTGCGGCAGAGAAAAAAGCCAACGAAGACAGATGAATAAGATTCAAAGTGGATAAAAGACGGGATGAATGAAGACGACACTAATTGAAGGCCAGATCCCCAACGAAGCAACGAAAAGAAGAAAAGCGAAAGGAGGGAGGGGGCAGGGGAGGGGAGGGGGCGGCACGGCAAAGTGTGTGCTACGGGGCGAACCAAAACAGACTATCTTCAGATCGACGCCATTGGGAAGCTAAAGGTTACGAGCCTACAAATCCCCCTGTGGTTTGTGGACTTCCTCCGCCCCCCTCCCCCCTCCCCCTCGCAAGTCTCTCTGGCCACACACGCGTTTCCCCCGCCACTTCACACCGCTTCATTCCTCCCCGCTTCCCTGCAACGCGACGGAGACACCACGTCACGTGGCTCGTTCAGAGGCTCGTGCTGGAGTCAAGGCCATAAAGCCAGCCGGAGGAGGGGAGGCTTCAGCCAGTCCTCCGAGCATCAAATATATCGCGAGCGGAGGCCGGTTGACAGGAACCATCAAGAGACTCTTTCGTTTTTTTCTGTGGTGGTGATAACAATTCTTGCAGGAATAACCACGAGAGAAGAGATACGGAAGAGATGGGAAGAAGAAGAAGAGGGGAGAAGGTGAAGAAGTGGGGAGGAGACGAGGGGAAGGAGGAGAGGAGGGAAGCAGACGAGGAGAGGGGAAGAAAGAGGAAAAGGGTCATACAGGTTGGTTATTTGTCTGAGGTAAGAAGGCCAGGGGGGAAAGGTGAAGGAGAGGAGGTGTTATTGAGGAGGCCTCATCACGAGGGTTGCGCGGCCAGGCTGAGGGCGTCATGGCATAAGGGATCAGTCATGAAGAGGTATGTGGGGCGAGCGTGCTAGTGCGTCTGGAGGTTTCAATAAGGCAAGTCGGGATTGAAAAAGCGAAATCTCATGACGTCTCAAGCGCTCCTCCGTGGCTAATGGCGTCTTCATCTTCCCCTCGCGGAAAGTTAGAGCCCGATTGATCGGTTGAAGGATCAGATTATGGCGGAGGGTGAGGATTAGGCTTTTTGTGAAGCGCACTCCAGCCATGCTTGAAATGCGCGAGTAAAAATAGCCCAGGCACGTTTATGGCATATGTGCCCACGTCATGTGGGTACGTTTTAGATATCCGTGTACTTCTGAGAGTACCGCATCGCGTCTGGTACCCACTCACGTCAGTGTTACGTGTATATAATGTCCCCGTGATGGTAATGCCTGTCATACATATGCAACAGCATCCCCGTTCTCTAAAGTAATTTCATATAAACGAAACAACAGCAAAGTCATTTTACGGACTGGCAACCTTTGACGAGCGCCGTCATCGCAGGGGCGACCCCGCTTGGCACTTAGGGCCCTCTAGCCCCGGCCGCCGTCGCCGCCGCCGCAGCAGCCAGGCCGTCGCCGGTGCGCCAATAGGAGATTCCTGATCTCTCGTATTTCACGTCCGCTCGCCGCACGGGGGTTCCACCGGACCACGACCAGCGCCTATACACTACCGAAGGGAAGGTTATCCGGGCGCTCCCCTGGGGCAGCGACATAATAGCCCGGCGGGTGGGATCTAGGTATCAAATAAAGAATATCAAATAAATCAAATCCCGGAGGCTGGAGGGGAGTGCTAGGGGCTGGGGTGCCTTTGCATGGCCGCGAGATGGCGAGACGGACCGTGAATGCCGCGCGGAGATCACGCCTGCGGCGCGGGGGGCGGCCGGCCCTTGTCAATAAAGCCGCGGGAGGTCTGCATTATTCGGGGTCGCGGTTCGGGAGGCCCAGGCCGATTAAGGCGATCGCATCGGACGGAATCTTATCTACGGCGACCACACGCATATATACATACATACAATACAAACAAAACCGAAGCCAAACTTCAAATAACAACGTTACGTCTCTCCAAACCGGGACCGGGACCAGAAAAAAAACACTACAAACCCATAGAAAACCAAAACCGTGACCGGAAGAATCAAAACACGTAAACACGTTTGTTATTCCCCTCTCTTGCCCGCCCCATCAAGTGCTCAAGACCGTCGAACAATGCATTTTAGAGAAAAAAAGGAAAAATCGTGATAGAACCTTGTCCAGGCCGTTCATTACAGCTGTCGCCCGAACCAATGCCGAGGCGAAACAACGGCGGTCTGGCTAGTTCGGTCTTGGTCTGGGGTCGGTCGGTCTTCGCGTTCATTTTACGTATTTAAGGAAGAGCATTTCTCACGAGGTAAAGGAAGTGATCCAATTAAACAATTACACCAAACTTAATTGCCATTTGCAGGCGGAAGTTGTGACGCTAATGAAACTCAAATAAAAAAGAACGAGAAAAGGAACTCTAATTGTCCCCTGCTAATTGCGAAGTCCTGGGCAAACAAAATCATATCTTGAAGCAATTTTGCCTAATGACCTAACCAACAAAGCAGAATAATGTCAAAACACACATTGGGCTCGGGTCACACAAGTGCAGGTCAAAGGGGCAGAGAGAGAGAGAGCGCACGAGGCACACACCAGGATCAAGACGTCACACAAGCCCCTCATCCGTCTATGTTTCCCCTCCCCCTTCCCCTTTCCTCTCCCTTTCCCCTTCTCGCCCCCTAACTTCCCTTTTCCCCTTTCTCGCCTTAAACCACTTGAAGCACGAGGCGAGTAAGCCATTCCCGACCAGACCCACAGGTGTCGAGTGGCACTTGATTGGCACTGACTTTCATTTGGTGAGGGTGTGGTGCCAAGTACCGCGGTGCAGGGAGAGAGGGGAGAGAGAGAAGGGGTAGAAGGGGTCCAGAATGGGTGTGGAGGGGAGAGGGGAAGCAAGGGGAAGCGGAGTGTGTGTGTGTGTAACCTGTGACCTAGATTACGGGTCCACGAACATATCTGACAACAGAACATAAGCATTACTCGTAAACCTTTTCAAAATTCGCTTTGTGGGATATTTCTCATGCGGCTATAAAATCTTTTGCGTCGGGGCGTGTGAACGGTTGTTCCGACGGAGGGGGAGGAGGAGCGTGAAGAAACGTCAAGACTGAGCGAAGAGTAATCAAGCGCGCCGTGATGCATCTGACAGGTGAACACGAATCCTTGGGGGAGATACACGGCGATAGAGAGATCCCCGTCATCGCACCGAGGGCCTCACCCGGGGGATGGAAACATACAGCTCAGCGAAAGAGGTCTTGAGGGATGAGCACGCCAAGGGTGCAGGGAGTTCCTCACTTCATCCTTTTCTCATACCCAAGTCGTACCCTTGAACCCTCGTTACTTTGTTCCACATCTGATATTCTCATCCCTTTCCCTCTCGCTCTCTTCCTCATTCCTCGCCTTCCACACTCGTCTCACGACTTTCTCTCTCTCTTTCGCAGGCTGTCTGTCTGTCCGTCTCTTGTCTCTCTATCCCTCTGTCTTCCTTTCTCTTTCTATATCTTTCTCCCTCCCTCTCTCTTCTTCCCTCTCCCTTTCTCTCTGCCTCACACCCTTGTTCCACAGCCTCACGCTATGCTGCAGCTGTCTGTGTGAAGGCGGCTCTCGCTACAATGCGGCTCATTAACATTATGCGGAGTTAACCGCTAGGCTATATATGCGGCTGTCATATCTCTCCGTGGGTTAACTACGTGCTCGTTTACCAAACAGTGAGAACGGGGGAGGGGGAGGGGGAGGGGGAGGGCGCTTGGGGGGAAGGGAGGCGGAGGGAGGAAGAGGAGGGAACAGAAATGTTGCTAAGCAGCTGAGTGGACTTATTTCGGTGATAATGCCCCCATGTATTTGATGAGGATTTCATCTGGGACTCAACTCCACAAGAGGATTAATTTTTATGGAAGCGGCTATCTCCATGTCAAGGAGGCGAGGGCCGCTCTGTTGTACTTGACGGGGAGAGACACCGGAAAAGCGAGGCCCGTTCCATTGGACTTGAAGGGGCGAGACTATCCGCCACCAATACAACGACGCACACTAAATCTACGTCCAGGGCAAGGGCGTCTGCAAGGACTTGCATCGCTCCGTGGGGGTGCTCTGTGCAACGTTACGGATGCACGAAAAAGGGAAGGAGTGGGCCGGGTGCGAGAGGGAAGAAGGGGGGGAGGGGGAGTAATATGCTAGACAATGAGACCATCCATCAACAGGATGTGACCTCGGAGAAGCTGGCAAGACTGCAACACGACGAGAGGCCAAAACTTTGCTGCAACTTTTGGCGGCTGCTATGGGGTGGGTAGGGGTGGGGAGGCAAGGGGGCGTGTCGCAAAATGCAGAACATTTTGCTCGTCTTCAACCGTAAATCTGCAGCCTTGCCGGTAGTCCCTCTGCTCTCTTGGCTGCCCCTCGCCCTCCGTCAGCCACCGCGCCACCGAACAAGGATGCGGCCTCCGCGGTCCTGTATTAATGCAGTTGGATGTGACAAATTACGACCTCCCGCTCGGAGCCCCGCCCGCGAAGCGAATTAAGTGCTATCGCCCTTCAATGGCCTCTAATTACCCCGCCGCCGTCATTACCCCAAGTGATTATTACGTCCCCTTGCAAACTTAATGTTACGATCTGTTTCCTGATACGGGATTATATACGGGCTCTGCCGACGGCGCTGTCTCTCCCTCCTTGGCCTAATCCTTCCTTTATCCTTCTCCTTACTTGTCTTGTTTGCATCAGTCGTCCTTTTGCAGTCACATTCTCAATCGATTTTCTGTCCTAGCTTCATCGTATGCTCATTTTCTTCCTTCTCTCTCTCTCTCTCTGCTTCTCCTTTTCTCCCACCCTCTCTCTTTATTTCACTCCCCCCTCTTCTCTCTATTTCTCTCTCTGTCTCTGTCTCTGTCTCTGTCTCTGTCTCTGTCTCTGTCTCTGTCTCTGTCTCTGTCTCTGTCTCTGTCTCTCTCTCTCTCTCTCTCTCTCTCTCTCCACTCTTCCCCCCCCCCCCCCTCCAGCC
>NC_091577.1:25397899-25415399 GCF_042767895.1 Penaeus vannamei | reverse complement strand
AGATGTATATTAATCTATCTAACCCTTTACCTCTATATATACATATATATACATATACATATACATACATATGTGTGCGTGTGCGTGTGTGTGTGTGTGTGTGTGTGTGTGTGTGTGTGTACGTGTGTGTGTGTGTGTGTGTACGTGTGTGTGTGTGTGTGTGTGTGTGTGTGTGTGTGTGTGTGTGTGTGTGTGTGTGTGTGTGTGTGTGTGTGTGTGTGTGTGTGCGTGTGTGTGTGTGTGTGTGTGTGTGTGCATATATATGTATATACGTATATATGTA
This sequence comes from Penaeus vannamei, assembly GCF_042767895.1. Taxonomy (NCBI): domain Eukaryota; kingdom Metazoa; phylum Arthropoda; class Malacostraca; order Decapoda; family Penaeidae; genus Penaeus; species Penaeus vannamei. The sequence goes on along the minus strand of NC_091577.1, from coordinate 25,415,116 downwards.
TATACATATACATATATATATATATATATATATATATATATATATATGTATATATATATATATATATATATATACACATACATATATGTTTAAATATATATACATACGTATATATATATATATATATATATATATATATATATATATATATATATATATATATATATAGTATGTATAGAAATACATACATAAAGATTCCATACATACATATAAGGAATATGCATTCGCTAGTAAATAAATAAACAAATAAATACATCTATTGTTTATCCTCTCCATTCTCCCTCCTACCTTACTCTACTTTTCTCTTTCCGCGCCACGTAATTATCGATTCCGTCTTTCGCCACTTTCACTAAATCTTCCCTCTCCCTCCTCCTCCTCCTTCTCCTCTACTTTAACTCCTCCTTCGTCTGTCACCGAACACGACTGCCAATCAGTGCTTGTGTGTGACATCACTCAGCCACACCTGCTCACGTGCCTCTTAAAACCTTCAAAACATTTTTTTTCCATCCACGTTTTTTTCCGTTCACCATCGTATCTCCCCCATAACATGTTATTTTTTTCCGAAACAAGAAGTCATGAACGTCTATTAAGATTAATGATGTCCACGGTCCCCTCAGCGGGGAACGCCCTCTTGTCAGCCCAAGCGCACTACTGTGCAGTTTCCTTCTTTTATTTATTTTTTCTCCCTCTTCCCCTCGACAAAAGAAAACAATGAGCCAAATAAACACTCGCGAACAAGAGTACATGGACAACTGAACAGTATCGTACGACATAATAAAGAAAAAGAAAAAGGTAGGAAAAAGTTTCCCGTCCCTCGGTGCCCCGCCCTCTGTCTATATAAATTGCAAAAGGAACTTCGTCGCCGGCTCATCTTTGCAGGATATCGCAGCCCCTGAGGGAAACGAGGTCATCTCTCCTCCATTCGCACAGAGACAAGCCAGGCCGCTACAACTCGTGGCCGGAGCACAGGTAACGCTATCCAATTACGTTGCTATTACATAGTTGCGCCTGGATACAGCCTGTCGTGTTTTCCGGAATTATCTGCACGTGCCCCGAAAATAAAGGTCTCGGGAGCAGTTCAGGCGATTGTTTCTTGGGTATTCGCGTTTCCGGCAATTACCTGATGCCCGGCGGGCAGGCAGGGAGGTGACCTTTGCTGATCTCGGCTGAGATGAGTTATGAAGGTCACAGGATGCTGGTCGTCTCAACCCCAAATTATCTGGCTCTTTCCAATATTCTGTGATAGCCTTTAATGAATCTGTCAGCGCAAGTCAAATCGAGAATCTGAAAGTATCAAGATATTTTTTCTTCTTCAATTCAAAAGAAATCAATCAAAAAGCTTCCTAACATCGCTTAAATAAACAGATTCTGAAACACGACGTAGCCTTGTCATGGCCATAATCCTAAACCAAATACAAAGTTGTCAGTCCGCATTCACATACAGTAAAATGACATTCAAATTTCCTTTCTGAACAGGTAGAAATCAGCGACCGACGAAGCTGCTGGTGAAATCGCCAACAGAATTCAAGGAAAGAGAAGCAAAACAAGCTCGGAGCCCCACCATCCCCCAATACCCATCGCCTCCGTCATAATTGCTCGCTCACCTCATCGCCCCCTTCCTCCCTTGCACACGGTCCCTGGTCATTATCCTAGAGTGCGTGGTTCACCCCCAACCTCACTCTCGCCCCTCCCTCCCTCGGTAGGACTCGTGCCCGTACCCTCGAGGGCGTGCGTGTATCGTCGTGCCCAGAGGCGTGTGTGACCCTTGCTCCCGCCCTACACAGCTACCTCTCTGTGCTGCTCTAAGTATCCATGAGTTACGGCTCCCCGGCACACAGGCGCCCCGTGTGTCTCCGTCCACACCTGACTAGCGTGAACTCATAACGGACAGAAGGAGAAAAAAGGACTCTCCTTGTCGCGAGGACCGGGGCTCTGACTCCTGCCGCTGCGGGTCCTGTTCCAGGTAAATTCACGGGCCGGATGTTACGACGGCCGCGCAAGGCATGATCTCATTACGCCAGTGTCTCCAAATAGCCCGGTCAAAGGTCGTAGGATTCTGGTGACACATACAAGCGCCACTGAAAATAAGTATGAGGAGAAAGCAGGGAGAGAGGGGGCGGGAGTAGGAGGGAGGGAGGGAGAGTGAATACGAGGGATGGAGGGAGAAAGAGAAATGGAGAGGGAGGGAGGGAAAATGGAAAGTGAGAAAGGGAGAGGGAGGGAGGAAAAAAGTAAGGGAGAAAGAGAGAAGGAGAGGGAGGAAGGGAGAAAGAGAGAAGGGGAGGGAGGGAGAGAGAGAAAAGAGAGAAGAGGAGGGAGGGAGAGAGAAAAAAGAGAGAGAGAGAGAGATAAATATGTATATATATAAATATATATTATATATATATATATATATATATATATATATATATATATATATATATATATATATATATATATATATTAGAGAGAAGAGAGAGAGAGAGAGAGAGAGAGAGAGAGAGAGAAAAGAGAGAGAGAAGGGGGGGAAGGTGAAAGAAAGAGAGAGAAGGGGGAGAAAGAAAGAGAAGGGGAATGATAATTAGACAGATATATATATATATATATATATATATATATATATATATATATATATATATATATATATATATAGAGAGAGAGAGAGAGAGAGAGAGAGAGAGAGAGAGAGAGAGAGAGAGAGAGAAAACAAGTGAGAGAATGGACAACGCCAGAGAGAGGGAGAGAATGGACAACGCCAGAGAGAGGGAGAGAAAGAGAAAAGCCGTCGAGATAGCCTGTTCCAGATAAAGACGTGCTTCGGCGTGCTTTCAGTCCCCCGATGTCCCAGGTAGATAGACCATGGGAGCGCACTCTCCCCCCCCCCCCTCGCCCCCTTCGTTGTGCCAGGTTACTTGTCCTAACCTCCACATTAATTATAAAACCACCTCATCATCTCTCGAGGCTCGATTTCCCGCTATTCAATAGGCGAGGTGATGTAAAACAGGGAAAGATATTGCTGGACTTGTAACGGATACGAGGTGTTCAGTGTCGCAAGTTGCCAACCTGATACAACGGCGCACCTCAAACCCCGTGAACCAGAGCTAATATTCATGTACACTAATTTCACAAATTACGTAAAAACGGGTCTTAAAAACAACAACCGATCGTATGAGAATTTTTGCAAGGTCATATCTGCACCAGGGCATCTGCACTTACACCTACAAGTTTTCAACAAGACATTTGCAATACTCATGCAGCTGCCAACAACAACTTCGTAAGGCCAACTTGTCCGCTTAATTGCAGAAACTGACACCCGACCTTAAGAACAATCTCGGTAATAACACATCAGTTACAATTTACCTCACTGACACCTGGATAGCGTAATAAATATGCAGGGGTAAATATCAGAGCGTAATCAACACCGCACGGATGATTGGTCTATCAATTATTCACATCAGCGGTAATATCATCGTGTGTCATCTCGTCCTTAGTTCACTTTACTGGTGTTAGCTTTATTATCAGACACTCCGTTACTTTCCTTTTACAATTTTCAAAATACACATTATGATTTTCTAGGGAAAAAAATCTCCACACTTTGCACAACACATAAAAGCACACATTTCGTATCAGAAACGAAAAAAATAACTGAAACGATCCCGTACACAAGAGGCCTACAGATGCGTCGCTTGGCCAGCACGGGGCGCGGGCGTGAGTGCGCGCGGGACGAACGTTCACATGTGCTCTCCACACCGCGTCCACCACAACACTGCCTGGTGAGCCGCGGCCAGGCGGAGGTGGCGGTCGGGCGCTGTCGTCATGGCCTCTCTCTCGCTCTCAGCCTCCGTCACTCGGAAGACCGACCACGGGCGGCGGCCGGGCGCCCGGGCACTCATCAATGCCACAACCGTCGCCCATACATTAGCTGCCTCACGATCTGATGTGATCAATCACTGTTAACTACCGCTGACTTATCGGCGTCTCCCTGGCGTTCAGGCGAGGAGCGCAGCCTGGCGCGCGTCGAAAAGCGGCTCCCGGGAAGCCTTGGGGACGGCGGCGCAAAATGAAGATACGAAACATATTCGGGAAAGTCTTCGTAATCCTACACACAATAGACTTAAGGGATGATGTACAATGTCCGGTTTGCGGAGGCCTTTCGGAGTCATTCGGCGTGAAATGTCGTGCGCTGACATGCCTTGCCCCCAAACCTGCCTTCCTGCCACCCGCAATTAGATGCAAAGAAGCCTTTTCTATCTCTGAAAAAGTATACTGACATACGCTGAAGTCATCCCATTATTCAGACGAAGGGTGGGGATAAGAATAAGGAGAGAGAGGTGAAGGAACGGAGAATAGATAGATAGATAGATAGGTAGGTAGGGAGATAGACAGATAGGTAAATAGATAGGTAGGGAGATAGATAGCTAAATAGATAGATTCATAAAGAGAGGGAGAGAGGGAGATGGTGAGAGAGGCATGAAATAATATGACAGGAAACAATAAAGAAACAACATCAAAAATAAAGAGAAAGTAAACCGCAAACTAGCCCAAGTGAGCCCAAGGAGAGGAGAAGGATCGAAAGAAGGAGATGAAACGAGATGAGAGGGCGGTGTCCGGATGCTGGAGGGGGTTGGGGGCAGAGGGGCGGAGGACGGCGCCGAGGTGGGTGTTGGCCCACTAGGTGATGGTTGGGCTCACCACGGCGGCCCCACCGCACCTGCGAGGACCCATACCCGCTCCGTCTTCGCTCTCCCAGAGTCCATTCCTCCACAGTTTATCCTTTTTTGCCCACCTTACTTTATGCACATCTCCCCCACTCCTTTTCTCTCGCTCCAGTTTGCGTTCTGTGCACACCCCATCCTCCATCCCTGTCGTCCTCCGACCAAGACAGGCCTGTCACACACACACACCTCTAATCTGAGGTTCCGATTACAAAAAAGGGTGTCATGTTCACCTAATTGTCTTTATGTCACATCTGATGTGGCTCCGCCTTCCTTTCAGCCGCGATAATTAACCGGGCGCACCTTCTCCGCGATCGGCGAGATCACTCCGCTCTTTATGAAATCTCCGTGGCCTGCGGCCTCCACGGATACGTCGGTGGTTGTGTATTCAGTCTCAAAAAGAAACGCAAAATGAATAGAGAAATGTGAAAAAATGAAAAACAAATTAATGAAGATCGGCACAAAATAGAAGAGCGAAACGAGAAAGGGAACCATATACGAGGCCACGAGGGTACCGCATGAATACCGCCTTGGAGCACAGCGCAAGCACCATTAAAATCATTTACTGCGGGTGATCGCCACCGCCTGATGCTCCGACGCCGTTCTGGTCGCCGCCCTCCCGCCCTAATTATCTCTGCTCCCCGCCTACCCTTGTCCTAGGCAACCGCGCCCACGCCCACCCACGGCTCTCCCTGCACACCCACTTTTATTGCAGGCCCACCTCGTAACGAGCGCAAGTGACCAACACGCACTCAAGACGTTTTTTCTCTTTGATAGAGGCGTCTCCAACCAAGAGAAGATAATTAACCTTGTGATGAATTAGCATCCTAGGACCGGCCGCTCATTATCCTAATGCTGTCATGACCCACTTCACAGACGCTTGTCTGTGTCCGGATGAAGACGCGCTAGTAAGGTGTGCCACGTGCATCGCGAATTCATAATCATGGTTGCATAACCTGCGTGGCAGTGTTTGCAAACATCGGTTATCTAGATCGAGAATGGCGACAGACGAGTCAGGTACAAATGGCGAGCGCGGAGATAGCCTCAGCATCAGGGGAAATATCAACAAGCGTAAGGTAAGTTTGTCGTATTGCGCTCCGGGTGTCCACTTGTTGCGACAGCTGATGAAATCTTCGCGGTATCTTGATCAGGGTGCCGGCATCCGGCGCCAACAAGTCGGCATTAATGTTGCGACGCCACTAAAAGCTACCAAAATGTTGGCTTCATGCCTTAAGCTGCCTGGATCACTTGTCGTCCGGCAGATAGCATCCGCCAGACACAGATGTCGCACGATAAAATGCCGATCTCCGGCGCGCCCTCTACCTGTCTTCCGGAAGATCTGGAGGCCATGAATCACCCGCAGAGGACCCCGTCTCCGGCCACGTTATTCAACGCCATTACACACACGCCATTCACCCCCTCCCTCCCTCCTCCCCCATACGTTGCCCCTCACGCGGCGCGACACTAAATCAGCGCGCTAACCTGGCCGGCTCCGATGACCATCAGAAATCGCCTTCGCCTTATACGCTCGCCCGGCACCGCAGACCTGTTGCTGCTCTTGTCCCCGGATCCCGGCCGCTCCTTCGCGCCCTCGGACGCCCTCTCCAGCCGGACGGGGGATTCCAGGGTTTAAAATATTCAATACATCGTCTGATCAATTCACTTATTAATCAACGGACCCGAAGTAAATCAGAGGAAAGTCTGAAGGATTTCGGGTTCGGACGCCCACGTTGCTCGACAAATGTTACTTTTTATTTTTGCCTCTTGTTGCATTATCGTGTAACAGAAAAAGCAAGATACGAAATCAACCATGTGAAACCGAGACGAGACATCCCTTGCCAAGCGCTGTATTACCAACACCTCGAAGGCACAAATAAAAACGTGTTCCCGACGGTAAGGTCCTCCAGGGTCTCGCCGCTGCCGTGCTGGGGAGGGGAGGAGGGAGGCTGAAGAGAGAGAGAGAGGGGGGAGGCGAGGGCGACCTTGTAAACGCACGATAAGACGCGAGTGTCAACACCACCCCCTGGGAGACGTGTTCCTTCCTGCTTATTTGGATCGCTTACGCCCTCGCGATGATCCATAAATCTCGGCGCGAACCGAGGCTCAAGGTGGCCCGGTTCCTGTGCGCGCGCGGGAAAACTGGCGGGGAAGCAGGATTAAAGAGTACCTCCGCCGGCATGTCAGGAGGATAGTTGGCTGGATAATACCGAATCATTCCTGACTAAAGAAACCTCAGTTCTGAATGGTTTATACCAGATAACAGACTTATAAAGACTTATGAAAGACATGCAAAGGTTAGAATTTGCATAAGCGAGATTGTGAAGGAACACACGCATTAATATACTGTACACGATAATAATAATAATAATAACAATAATAATAATAATAATAATAATAAAAATAAAATTACCTACTTTTTACTCGATCGTCAGAGATTTATATGAATTCTGTGCCTCCCCTTCCTCTCATGGACATACTCATTTTGTGAAACTGCGTGGTAGCCATGTAAAAACTAGCAAGCTCTACTAGCCCTCCCTTGCCCTTTCTCCGTCTGTTCGCGTCCCTTCCGTTACCCCCCCCCCCCTCCTTCTCTTCCCCTTGCTTGAAGTGGATGAAGCGAGAACGGAAGTGTAGTAGCTACTAGGAGTCACGCCTTCGATAACGGGCACCTGAACAAACCAGGGCGCTGCACCACGCCCCCGACATGTACAGGAGCTCCCCTTCATGTGTTAATGTAGGCCAGTCGGGGATAGGGTGGAGGAGGGGGAGGTCAGTGGAGGGGATGGGGAGGGCAGTGGAGGGGGCGGGGAGGGCAGGGTGAAAGGCAGAGAGGCGCTTCATTCTGGAAGGGGCAAGAACGGGCGTCTGTGAGGGCGATATGCGGCGACGAGCGATTCAGTGGGCGGAGATAAGAGCAGAGGAATGCTAACAAATGGATGGGGGCGGATAGGGGTCGCGGTGGCTGCAGGATAAGGAAGGGATTAGTGAGGAGAGCGCTAATTACGACTTAATACCAGGAAAAAGATGACAAATTAGAAGGAAAAAAGTCAAGGAAATGTTGCCGACGACAGACACGGCTTGGACGAGAGCAAATGGGCGAGGGATTGGCGGCAGTCACTCCTCCAGGGTGACTCACCACGGCGGGGACGCGCGACACTGTTACCGAGCATGGAATAATAACCAGTGAGTCACGTGATGACGGCAGTGTCAACCACCCCTCCCCCCTCTTCCCCCCTCAACCCAACCACCGCACAAAAGACCTCGACAAGAAAGTGACGTTCACTCCGACGTCATCATAACTGTATCCGTCGTTATGGTGGCGGCGTCATGAGCCGAGCCACAAGTGATCATAAATTCAGACTAGGAAGAAATACTTGAGCTAAAGGCGGAGATGAAAAATGCCTGCAACAGCGCCGGCAATAATTGGGTATTCACAGCACCGGCCGAGCTAGGATGGCGCGGAAAAAAGAAGCGGAGGAAGGGGCTATCAGAGGGCCGCGAGGGGCGGGGAGGGCAGGGGGCGACTGGATCACAGAATGTTATCAATGCGCCTCCCGAAGGGGTGCCGGCCAAACAGTCGCTTCTGAATGCTGATCAGTTGACCCCCTGTCATGGGCGGCTTCCTGCTCTCTCCCCGGCACTCTATCTTCCTCACTAACGTCACGAGGGAGAAAAATTGCGGGAGCGATCTCTTAACGGTTTAGGGTGTTTGCAAGATAGTTAAGAATAGCTAGGAAATTAGGACGACGCCCTCCGGGGCATCAGTCCGATAACACGAGTGACACGATGCCTACAACTCTTTTGTACCAAAGTCGATATTCATCAATAAATGGTAGATCATTTACCCATCCTTAACAGACGCTGACATGAGAAGCGAACACAGGAAACGTAACTCAGCGTCCAAGGCTCCTGGCGCTGGCGGTAGGAACAGCGCTGAAAGAATGACTTCATCTCGCTGCACCTCCTCATCCCTCCTCCTTTTCATCTGCCAACGCCTCGGCAGGGGATCAGCAACAGAGAGAAAAATTACTGGCCAGGTGATGAAAGGGAAGCGGAGGGACAGAGGCAGGTCGTTGGAGGAGGACGGGGACGAGAAAGGGATAGCAGGAAGAGTGACCACATGGCCCAAATCCTCGAGGGAAAGTCTGCATAATGGAAGTGTTGCAAAGGTGCCACTTGACAAGGACCAGGAGCTGGGAGCGAGCAGTTGGGCGAGCTCAGAAGCCGGTCTCCTCACACTCTGTCGCTCAAGATATTGCAAGTTGCTCGTCCCTGCCGCTGACAGTGCTACTGGCCCGCTGTTGATCTTGGCACTGCCGCGGCGAGGCTACGACGGGATGATGTGGGATGAGCCTCTTTGGTGAGCAGTGGCGTTGTTTGTGCTCGAGGTCGTGTTGTTTTAGTAGGTGCCGGCGTTGTGGCGGTGGCGGGGCGACTAATGACCCTCGACTGCCGGCGAACACTTGTTTCGATGCTCAGGTAGAGGAAGAGCCTCACGCGGAGACAGCGGCGGCGAGGCACAAAGGGGCGGCGGCAAGGACTGGCTCGTATATATGGTTATTTCCTCCTCCAGGGGCTTACCTGGAGGCGCCGAGATTTGTGCCAAGAATGCTAACGCAATAAACATGGATAAGAGAAGAGATGTAAGTAAATACACTGATACACTGACGTACGGCTTCGTGGATATTCCTCTTTGAGCGTGGATTCGAAGGCGACGAAGAAGATCCAACAATTTAAAAAATGTTTGAAGCTTTGGGACAAACAAGGAAAAACTTAGGAGTGAAATAAAGATAAAACGCAATGTAACTAAGTAACTAGAAAATAAAATGGAAGAGAGAAAAAAAAACACAAAGCAAAGATGAAAAAGAGCCTTATAAACAGACAAAAGCACACGATTTAAAACCACTGCACCGCCCGAAAGCATCAACCAAAAACACAAATTGCTCCGTGGGCGGTCCGGGTAGCACTTTCCTGGAGCTCTGATAAGCGGGGCCGAGAAGATGCAGTGCCGTTAAAGCGTGCCACACCCGCGTCTCCGAATGACTAACGCGGCTTCACGAACACATAACTTTTACAAATGATCCCCACACATGGCTCGCGGACGATTACTCTGTTCTCCGGAACCTCTGCATCTGCGAGGGCGAGGAAGAAGCGCCTTGCCTCTTGCGATCGACTGAATGCTCTCCCGTCTGGCTGAAATCTTCCCCCTCCCCACCCCTCAGTTTAGCTCCTTCTCCCCTCCCCCCTTGTTCAAATCTTCCTCCCTCCTCCAAACTTCAACCCCTCCCCCCCACCCTTTCGCTCCCCCATCCTTGGCCCTCGTACTTGTAAAGGCGGCGGCGAGATAAGCCCGGTACTGGTAAGTAACTCGGGTGAGTCGGTTACAGGAAACCCGCAAGTCACCTGGCAGGTACGATGCTGAAGACGAAGCAGCAGAAGACTTAGAAGAAAGCGCAGAAACAAAGGAGAAGGCCAAGGGCGCGGAAAAATAAAGAAAGACGAGAAGATGGGCGAGGATGATAAAATTTTGAGATGAACGAGGAGAAGCAAACACAAAGGACACGGTCGAGGAAACTGGAAAAGCAAAACCAATCAAAACGTTATCCCCGCACGGCTGACTGGTTCTGCATTGATGCGCCTGTTGGTCGCCTCACTTTTTCCCTCTTATCGTTCTCATGACAGCCGTGGCGATCCCCCTCGCGTGGGAAGAGGTTATACCCCTCATTCAAAGGCAGAGATTACGACCAATTACCCTCCAGCCCCTCCCTACCCCTTCCCCTTGCCCCCTCCCCCCTCTCATGTGCTCACACTCCCCTCTTCCCCGAGCACGTCCCTCTCCCCTCCCTCTGGCCATGATCATGGAAGAGGCGATTTGATTCCATTATAGATTATAGGCCGGCGGAGTCAGATGGAAAAAGGTCATAATAATAAATCACCGGAGCCATTTAAATTACTATCGCGACCCTTAATAAGCAGGATCGCGATGGGAATCCGTGGGGTTGCCAGGGGACGGGAGAAGGGTGGCTGGGGCGTATAACGGCTCGGGGGCAGGGTGGCTGGGCGGCAGAGTAGCAGGGTACGTGCATGAGGGTTGAAGATAAGCGAAGGGGAGAGACGGGGAAAGGGTAAGGGGGAGCAGAAGAGGGCGCCGGTGCATGTGGGTTCGCGATAGGGTGTAGCGAAGGGGAGCGACGGCGAGAGGGAGGGCTGCCAAGGGAAGGGCGGCGGGGGAAAGGGTGGAGGGTACGCGCGCGGGGTGTAGCGAAGGGAGACACGAAGAAAGGGGCGATACAATGAGGGCGTCGCGAAAGGACAGATGGGCAATGAGCGGCGCGGAGGGGGAGGGGCGAGGCACAATGGGAGGGGTGTGTGGGGGCGCATGCAAACGAAGAAAGAGGGAGGGGCGAGATGGGCAAATGGATGGGGTATGCATGAGCTGAAAGGGGGAGGGGCGGCAGATGTCGGGCAAGGCGGAAGGAAAGGGGAAGAGGAAGAGGGTGTGAGGGAAATGTAATTGAAAGTAATTTACGACTACAAAAGAGATAAAAACAAATTGTTGTGAGCGCATTTTTTCCTCCATCAACACCAGAGACTAACATCACCGCCACTCCGGCTGCAACAAAATAACAACAACCGGGTCTTTCTCCTTTATGAATATGATTAACAAAGAAAAAGAAAGAGGAAGAAAAAACGCCATCACTCCGAACTGCGGGCGGGCGTGGGTGGGCTAATCCCCAACCTTAAAAACCTCACCCCACGACCCTCATGAATTCAATTAGGTCGCCAGCCCTGACAAATCAAGATCAGGCCTTAAGCCCATGCATACCGAGGCCCCGCGGGCGGCCGATGCCCCCGGTGCCGCGGCGCAGATTGCTTCAACACAGGTTGCGCCGCCGGAAAGTATGTGACTGATGGAGCAGTGAGGCGGCAGCTGGAGGGCCGCCCCTCGCCGCCCGCTTGAATGGCAAAAACTATTTATAGAGGCAATATCACAAGGCTACAAGGCGCCTTCACATCCGTCAAAAGCTTTACGATTGGGTCATGAAAGAGCCTATTAATGACTTGAAAATAAACAATAACAAATCTCCGGAATGGCAACAGCGGAGGAACGCAAGAGAAATCATCCTCTCTTTCAAAAAAACTAATGGCGGATCAGGCTGTGTAGATATTCTGTATCCATGCCGGACCCTCGGTTCACAGTATCCTTTACCCTTCCACAAACACCAACACATACATGCAAGCACGCATGAACAAACACACACACACACACACACACACACACACACACACATAAAACTGCGTACACACATACACGCGTGCTGATTCACAAATACACAAAAACACACTTATGAATTGCATATCGACAACGCAACACACACACAAAAAAAAAAATCCTTGTGGACTTCATATGGTTCCGATCTGTTCCTGAGATCCTACTAGAGAGAGACTGACAATATGGAGAGGGGCGGCTGGTGTCGAGTTGCAAAGGACTCAATCGATAGAGCTGCGATTCGTCCCGAGGTAGATGCAATCTCGCTTAGGAAGGGAAGTCGGGTTACAAAGATATACAGAAGAGTGATACGCAGAACACAGGCTACGCAGAGAGGAGGAGTAAGGGGGTCCGGAACACTCCAGCTGCGGAAAGAAGTGGGAGGCAGCCAAGGAAGTCAACTAAGAAAGAACGCCAGGCATATTAGAAGAAAATGGGCGTGGGAGGTAAATGAATGGAGTGGCAGAACAGGCGCTAATTCCCACCCGCGGACGAAAGCGAAGCAGCGACACGTGCACGAGGCGAGGGTCCCGCGGCGAAGGAGGCTCGAAACACTCCCAGAAACGCTGACGATGGTGGCGGCGATGAGGAGCCCGTGACGAAAGAATGGGAAGCGGATAAAGGAGTAAAAAGATGAGGAGGGAATAAAAGTTTATAAATAAGAGAAAAAAATGGGCGAAAGGTACGTGAGGGCGAAAGGCGTGTAGGGTCGAGGTTGGCCGTCAGACCTTGCCTTTCATGCGTTGTAAAGAGGTGAACTGCCTCGAAAACACGCTTTTTACCGATGTTATCGTCGGCGGTTTTCGGCCGACTCTAATTGTCGATCGTTCAGCACACCACCGGCATGATACACGGGGCCTCGCCGCAATAAAGTACGTTGTGGCGAAGCCTTGTATTTAGCCAGGTCCCTCTCTCCGCAAAGTTACGAACAGGCAGGTATAACAAGACCTTCGTCCCTCTAGGCAATATGGAGTGTAATTGGTGGCATATTAAATGCCTCATTAAACATGGCTGACCGACGCACCCGGCGCCAGCTGCTGCCATAATTGTGGCCTTTCGGTTCCACACGTCTCGTTTAACGTGATGGACTCGCATGCTGAAACGAAGTCACAAATTAGGGCAACGCTATACACACACACACACACACACACACACACACACACACACACACACACACGCACACAGATGCCATTAACAGCGACAGCATTGTTCACATTCGAACCCATGAGTCAGAGAGAACGTTATGCTTGTACACAAACACGACCCTGGCCTGAAGACGTGGCCTAAAAATTAGCTTTTCCATGACAAAAATGCCAACCGAAAATGTAGAAAAAGGATCTAAGTCAAGGCAATGCATAAACGTAAAAGACGTATCTAAAAGTGCTAAAAGGCAGAGAAAGATAAAAGACAAGAGGCTCCCCAACAAAGACGGACGTAAAACATAACGACGGAAGCCATAAAACTTGCATAAAGTGAAGATACTGTGACGTCACTGCAGTTCGGGGAGCTGTTTCACGTCCATAAGTCTTTCAGGATCGCAAGAACACGCGGGCCCTCACCGCCCACGTGACCAGATCCTACACAATACTCCAGACAAACCATGACCGGCCCCTCCCTCCTCCCCCTCCCCTGGGGTGAATGAGAACCCCCCTCACCCCCTCCCCTTCGTCCCCCGCTCGGGCCGGTCCAACAGCCACGCTCCATTCATAAATATCAGGCCACTTTCTCCTCTGCAGCGACTCCACTTCCATTCTTACCCGCAGTGCCCGTGGCCTGCCCTCACGTTCGCCTTCAGTCGAACACACCATGAATTATTCAAGAAGAGGCTCTGATTTCAATTTCTATCTTTCAGTCTCAGCTTACTGACTCCTTTCATTGCGAGAATACTATCGTCACGACATGGTAACACGCACTGTCCTCTGTCGTGACATTCCTATATACGCCGTCTCGACTTTTTCCTTGTTTTTCCTTCCTTCTACGAGTATTTTTTCCTGCCGTAAACCTTATCGCGTCCGGCATTTCCCCTGCTAAGTGCACCGTAGCTGTCACCGGAGGCAACGGGCGCGATCAACGACTTCCCGCGAGAGGGATCGGCTGGCCTTCAACTCCCTGCGCTGCGCTTTTTCCCTGAGTGACCATTAACGACACAGCGAGAACGGAGGAACCGATTCCCCCCGTGCTCAAAAGGGGGAAAATAGAATGTTCAAAAGGGGGAAAATAGAAAAAAGGAGAACAAAAAAGGGTCGCAATTTCCCACTTCCCCCTTCCTCCCTCTTCCCGTAATTCTTGCTCTCCACTTCTTTCCTCTCCTATGCTTCCTCTTCCTTAAAAAACATCGCCGAACAAAGACAACCCGCACGGAAAAAGCCCGTCGCCGAGGACTCCCCGAGGCGTCCTGCGGTGCCCCTCGAAACACACAAGGTTAATGTCGGACCCTCTGTTGTCCAGGGCTCCGCTTATCACCGGGGGCGCGCGAGGGGACGGGCGGGGAGACAGATGGGCACTCGGGCAGCGAGTAAAGCGAGGGGTAGGCCTATGCTCCGGCGTTGCGCAAGGTGCCCGAGGGACTCATGGTAATTAAAGGCTGAGGGGCGAACGAGGGGGCGGGGGTGAGGCCAGTCCACTCGGAGCTACACGTTTTCGGCGCCTAATTGGGAGGTGACCGGTGCGGAGGCTGCTGACTAACCTCATCTCGCTGGCGGGAGATACACACCATGTGCGAGTTGCTCCACGGATACGTTTATGCCCGCTGGCGCACCAAAGGCAAAGGGGTTGATATTAGATGTTAGGTGTCATTAAAAGCGATCGAGGAAGCAAAGGAGCTAAAGGAGGAGGAAGGAAAGGATGGCAGTCTGCAGATACGGATGTATGGACATGCAGTGGGCGACACGTGGACGAGCATCACTGCAACCGAACTGAATATCGGAAAATTAAGAGAGATCCATCTGTGAAGGGCGAGGCGTGGACTTGGGTGGCGTCGACGGTAGTACTGTGGCTAAACAGAAGCTTCGCGAAGGTACTACCTAACAATTAGCCGCGAGGGCACAGTACCCAAGGGTTCCACCGCCGCCTCGCCATCTGGCTAGTACCACACGACACGGTACTGTAACGCATGGCCAACAGGATTACAGTAGCGGGTTCGACGCTACACTTTATGTACCACACTTGGCTGAATCTTGGACATTTCATCACAAAAAACTCCACCCAAGAGTAAATAAAAATGTCTCGCAAAACCATAAATATCACAAACATTCTTCAACATACAGTAATTCAGCAAGAACATCCACTTCCCGCCATTTGCCGCAGTCAGAGCCAATCAGCCGCAGTAGTCGACATTCCTCGCTAAACGCCACAATCCAGAGGAGCGGCGGGAATGGAGTGGGCGGAGAGACGAGAGTGGAGGGAGTGGAGGGACGACAGGCAACAGGCGGCGCGCGGGAGGGTTCTGCAGAACACTCGCCGATGTGAATTATGCTTCGCTCGCATGCAACCGTGTTATCACCGGGCAAACTTATAGCCTCCTTCTGTCTTTGCCTGTCTGTCTGCCCGTCCCTTTATCTCCATCTCATACTTACATATTCTGGCTGGCCGTCTTTCTGCCTGTTTATCTGTCTATCTGTCTCTGCCCCCCCCCCTCTCTCTCTCTCCATAAGCAAAACACCTCTCGCTGAGAGTGCATACACATCGAGTACAGAGAAGTAAAACTTGCTACACTTCTCTAAACATACCATTCATTCAGCACTAACGCGCTGGCGCCTGTATGTACGTTTGTGTGTGCGCGTGTACAGAGACGAATTCCACTTTCTCCCAGTACGTGCACACATCCACACGGGCGGCTCACGGTCACAGCCACCCTCGCTTTATTCGTGCTCAAGCCAGGGCCAGATGTTCCGCCTGGCTACACTCTCAACAGCCCGTGCCCCTTATTTTTTGTCTCTCTCTCTTTATATCTGTCTTTCACTCCCTTCTTAAATTCATTCATCTACTCTCTCTCTCTGTCTCTCTCTCTCTCTCTCTCTCTCTCTCTCTCTCTCTCTCTCTCTCTCTCTCTCTCTCTCTCTCTCTCTCTCTCTCTCTCTCTCACTCTCTCTCTCTCCTTTTCATGTGGCAATTCCCAAGCTCGGACCCGTCGTGTCCCCAATTCCACGTTTCGGTGTTTTGAAATAACAAGAGGCCCGAAACGGCGTGGAAGAGCGACGCTGTTTTCTCTGCTTGTCGAGTGTGATGACGAAGTTTTCACCTTATCTTCAACAGCCTCCCTTATACGGTGAACAAAGATTGGTCTCCCAAGTTGTAATTTAATTCATTAAATAAGTTTCTGCTTTCTCATCCCTCTTTTACAAGCATCTCAAGACTACCAGGTACAAGAAGAGTCTTAAAAACCACTGAACCGACGGCAACAGAACACACCACAACACCGGCCCTGGAGAGAAGCACAAAGCTAAATTTGAGTGACGTGCGGAGACAGCGCGGAGGAGTCGTGCCTGGTCCGCACCTCCGACACAAACACGACTACAAGCGCCTCTCCTCAGACCAATGCATCCGCTAAACCAACACACAATGTAGTTCGATCCGATTTGATAATTTTGGGTAAAAAACGTATTTTGGAACTCCTTAAAACGATGTGGCTGTACTTACGTCACTCTAGCACCGAGACATCTCGTCAGGAAGGACATGTCTTACCTGAAAAAAGAAGAAAACAGTGAGTCTTGTCTTTCACGAACAATCATCCACTTAAGCATTCAAAATACATGTCAGTACCAAGCATGTCCCTTGCTAAATATAGCAAGGGACATGCGAAGATCCCTTCTAAACAGAACATACTTTGGGTTGCCGTATAGGCGTGGGTAAGAATACATGATAAGGATAACGTGGGCGTGAGGACAGGGAGGGTGCGAATACACGATAAGGGCGGACGTGGACTTTTGGCGAGAGGCGGCGAGAATACAAGATAAGAATGCGGGCGTGCCGGAGAGCGTAGGCACGAATGCACCGCAGTCACACAGTTTCCGCAAAGGGCGTGAAATCGCTGGAATTACGGTGGAGTATTCGGCAGTGGGCGTGGCGTGGAGGAAGGAGACCGTACGGGCGTGGCGAAGGAGGGAAAGATAAGGAGGTGAGAGGGAGGTGGCTGGGATGATAGGAGATACGGGAAGAGCCGACCAACTCCTTAGGATACGGTCACGACGGCAACCTTGGATGTCGGCCAGAAATAAACGAGCAACTTTTATCTATACTTTAAATGTATATTTA
>NC_091577.1:25385399-25392899 GCF_042767895.1 Penaeus vannamei | reverse complement strand
TGCCATTGTTCTCTTTGAGAAAAATAAGCGCTAAGCAGCAGCTCCCGCACGGCCCCCTCGCCTCTGCCAAACTCCGTGCCACCTTTCATATCGTGCTTGGCGACCCCTTTTCTCCCCGAGTCTCTCTCACTCCCCTCTCTTTCTCCTCCATTTCCTTTTCATCAAGCTTATTTCTACCCTGGTCTCTCTAACCCCTTTCTCCTTTTCTTCCCTTTCAATTTCATCAAACCTATTACCCTAACCCTCTCGCCTCGATAACTGACTCCACCGATTTTATCCATCCTCGCTCTTCTCTGCTGTTACCTTTCTTTTCACCTCCTTTCCCCCCTTCACTCTCTCTCTCTCTATCGCCATAACAACATCCCCGAAAGCTGCGGAAACGACACAGCCAACCCCGGCAATACAACGCCGAGGTGCATTTTCGATACAGACAATCGCGGCAGTTCCCTGTTCTCCATCGTTATTGTGGATTGTTCTCCGGCCGCTGGCATCCCGCAAACAAGATTCTTTTTCCAATCTGATGTCTCCCATTTACCTCCATTTACAGCCTCTCTCTCCTGCCTCCGCCCCCGCCCCCCGTAGCGAACGAACATGATCCCAGCCTCCCTAAATCCCAAACAAAAGTGGGATTAGATGACCTTTCAGGGTGATGCAGTCGGAGGGATTACAGGGTGATTGTGGGCGTAGGTCGGGATTACATGTATTAGCAGCGATGGTAACAGCGGAGGTCGTGGGCGGGGCGGGGGGAGGGGGGGGGGTGGACAGGTGAGTAGGCGGGGGAGGGAGGAGGAGGGTGGAAAGGAGGAGGAGGAAGAAGAAGAAGAAAAAGGAGGCGAGAAGGAAAAAGAGGAGGAGGAAGAATAAGAAAAAAGACGAAGATGGAGGAGGAGGAAGAAAACAAATAAAAAAAGATGAAGATGAAGACGAATAGGAAATGTAGGGGGAGGGGAGTAAGAGTAGGATTAAGCAGGGAGAAGATGAAGAGTAGAATAAAAAAAAAACAATAGAGAGAACATGAGATAGAAATAAATAAGGTCCGTTAAAATCAAATAATACAAGAAAAGAGAAGTAAAAGACGAAGAAGCTGAGAAAAAAATACGAACCGTCCAGCCCGGCTCCTCCTCCTCCTCCTCCTCCGCTCGGCCGACGCTCACCAAAAATAGCGGCGGAAGAGCCAGTAGGCCTGGCGAGAAGGCCGAGCGGAGGGGAGGGGGGAGGGGGCACCAAAACAAAACCTCCGTCGGTGCTTTTTTTTTAAAGGTCATGTAGAGGTCGGGGGGTTGCGGAGGTGGTGGGCAAGGGGGGGAGGGGGGAGGGGGAGCTGGCGAGGATGAGATACACGAAGGAGAAAGGAGCTTGGAGGAGGCGGAGGCGAGGTAGAAATATGTTGGAGAATGAGAGAGGAAAGGATAGAGTAGAGAGGAAGACGTAAACGGTGAAAGGTTGGGAGCGAGAGGGACAGGGAGAGAGAGAGAGAGAGAGAGAGAGAGAGAGAGAGAGAGAGAGAGAGAGAGAGAGAGAGAGAGAGAGAGAGAGAGAGAGAGAGAGAGAGAAGAGCGAGAGAGAGAGAGAGAGAGGGGAGGGAGAGGGGAGAGGGAGGGAGGGGGAGAGAGAGAAAGAGGGAGAGAGAGAAAGAGAGAGAGAGGGAGAGAGAGAGAGAGGGGGAGAGAGAGAGAGGGGGGGAGAGAGAGAGAGAGAGAGAGAGAGAGAGAGAGAGAGAGAGAGAGAGAGAGAGAGAGAGAGAGAGAGAGAGAGAGAGAGAGAGGGGAGAGGGAGAGAAGAGGAGGGAGGGAGAGGGAGAGAGAGAGAGAGGAGAGAGGAGAGAGAGAGAGAGGGAGAGAGGAGAGAGGAGAGAGGAGAGAGAGAGAGAGAGAGAGAGAGAGAGAGAGAGAGAGAGAGAGAGAGAGAGAGAGAGAGAGAGAGAGAGAGAGAGAGAGAGCGCAGAACGAGACGAATGAGAGAGAAATACGTAGACGAGGAGGAAGAGAAAGAGGAGACAAAGATAAGGCATCGATGCTGGGCTGTCCTAGGCCGGAGGGCGCCCACGGAGGATGCGCTGCCTTCGTGATAAGGACTGATTGGCCTTCAAGTGTCTGAATATGTCATTAACCCGCACCTTCCCCCCGCCATTTTTCATTTTCTTTTATGGCAACAAATAGTCTGAAGCTGGCAGTGATGGCGATCGTCGAGGCAATTTGTATGAAGAAGAGGCTTGCTCAGGAATCACTTCGCGGGACCTCGACCCTCCGCCGCCTCCCGCGAGGAAACTAATCGCCTCAATCGGCCGCTTCATAGACCTTGGCAGTCCCCGCGTCGCGGACAGAAGGCAGTCGCCCTCCTCCATGGGAATCTCTCTCTCTCTCTCCCTTTTCCCCTCACCTCTTCCTCTCTCTATCTCTTTTTCTCTACCTCCTCCATCTAATTATCGTCTCTTTTTATCATTTCTCCCCTTACCTCTCTCTCTCTCTCCTTTCTCCCCCACCTCTTTCTCTCTCTATCTCTTTTCCCCTACCTCTTCCGTCTAATTATCGTCTTTCTTTATCATTCCCCCCCTACCTTTCTCTTTCTTTCTTTCTCTCTCTCCCTTGTCTAGGTATCGTCTCTCATCCCCCCCTCTCTCTCCTTTTCTCTACCTCCTCCTGTCTAGTTATCGTCTCTCATTTCTCCCCCCACCCCTCTTTCTTTCTCTCTGTCTGTCTGTCTGTCTGTCTCTCTCTCTCTCTCCCTCTCTTTCCCTCTCCTTGGGGACCTCCAGCTTCGCATTTTAATATCCCGGGCTCCACGTCCCCCCGCCTCCAGTCACTGACCTCTGACCTGTAGCCCTTTTCTTCCTCTGAATCAAGACCTTGATACCCCCAGTCATTAGATTTTATGACGTCCATTGCGTATTCAACCCGCCCGATCCCCTAAAGAAATACAGAAATTCCGTCCGCGTTACAGGATCATTATCGATATTGAGCATGTCTCTGATAACTGCCCAGGGTCTAAAGCTGGGGAGATGGGGAGGAGAATGTGAGGGGAAGGGGGGGAGTGGGGAGGGGAGGGCTCCAGAGAGGTTGCAGATTAGTGAGGAGACTATAAATGGGAGTTTTCCGCATAATCCCTTGGCCTGGCGAGCGAGGAATTTGTGTGCGTGTATAAGGGAGAAGTGGTATGGCGATGGAAGGGTGGAGCAGGGTGGATAAGGGGAGGCTGAGGGGGGGGAGGGGAGGAGGAGAAAATGAGAGGGGAGAGTGGAGGAGACACGTACAGGCGATCGGGAGGAATCCATGTTTCTCTTCCCTCTCCCTAGCATGCGCTGTTGGACGACCACCTCTGTTGCTTCGGACACATGGGCGTTTGCTTCTTCTTTGAACACGTGGGCTTTTGCTTCTTCTTTGGACACGTGGGCGTTTGCTTCTTCTTTGGACACGTGGCCGTTCGCTAGTTTCGGCATCTTAAAAATATTACAAATCATGACTAAAATTGTGCCGGCATCTAACTGCGAGGCTCTTTACAGTCGATTCTCGCAGACAGTCCACGCTATTTTGCAAGATATTATTTTCTTTTCTTTACATATAAATTAGAATCTCATTTACTGCAGTGCCTCTTAGTGTAATTACATAGCCTGCTCTCCGGCCGCAATTGCTCCGTTTTTGTTTCCATTGTGACTGTGTTTTGATAATGTGCAGGCGGGGGCTGTTTGGCCGCGCCATCACTGGCTTTCCTCTCTATTAGGGCCCAGGAGCGTCGCGCCCTTCTTTTCCCCTCGTCGCACACCCCTCTCCTGCAGCACCTGTGTATCTGTGGCACCTTCCCTTATCAGCTGAGCCTCTTCAGATTCATTATTTCCTCGTGCGTTGTGCCCTTAAATCCTGACCTCAACGCCCCTCACCGCTATCACCCTCCTTTCATCCAGAAGTTATGACGGGGCATCCACCAGACGCTTTCCCCTCGCAGCTTCTTAAATTTCCCTAATGAGTGTCTGCTCCTCCCCGCCCGTCACTCGTATATTTGGCTAACCTTTCCACGCTTTTTCCTCTCCGCTGTCCCAAAGTGCCGGGGGCTCCTACAGCGCCGCCCTCGCCACTCTCGTGGACCTTTGCTGCTGCACACGACACCGCGGGCGTCAAGTGACCCATTAGTTGTCATCCCCACTAACAAATTCCCCATGACATACTGGGTCTCTACCTCCCCCCCCTAGAGTCCCTCTGACCCCTCCCCACGCCCACATGGCGACCTATGCACTTTCCGACCCTCGCCGGCGTGCGACACCCAATCTCCCCGAATCCCCAATCCTCATTCTGATCTAAGCTTTACCACGTAATGGAGTTTCCTTCGGCTCCTTCGCGGATGTGCGGCGTGTCCTTCGGCCCGCGTAGGAATCCCTGCAACGCTCACAGGGTTCGAAAGGATCAAAGCTCCGGTAACGCGATCGGGGTGGCGAGGTAACCCAAGTCCGAGAAGCCACCACGGCGGAGCCCGCACGGAGGCGCTGCTAGGGGCGTCTCTCAGTCTGCTTGAGGGGGCGCTGGGGGGGATGTCTCTCGGGCTGCTTGAGGGGACGCTGGGGGTGGCCTCTCTCAGGCTGCTTGAGGGGACGCAAGGGCAAGGCGGAGTGAGGGGAAGCACGGACAGGGCAGGGAGAGGACGTATGGACAGGGTGGGGTGAGGGGGACGTGGAGCCAGTGATCCACTTACTGCTGCCTGCGGCGGCGGGCGTCTCAGCAAAGCAGCAGGAACTTGATATCTATCTCAATAATCAGACATTTAACGAAGAAATGGGAGAGGGGAGGAGAGGAGGTGGAGAAAGAACAAAAGAAGACATGAATAGATAGGTGCACACACACACACACGCACACACACACACACACACACACACACACACACACACACACACACACACACACACATATATGTATGTATATATATGTGTGTGTATATATATATATATATATATATATATATATATATATATATATATATATATATATATATATATATATATATAATGTGTGTGTGTATATATATAAATATATACATGCTGATAGATAGATAGGCAGATAGAGAGAGAGATAAAGAGAGAGAATTGGATTGGGAAATAATACCCAGTAACCCCGCCAAATCTTTGTCGTCCGACATCTAAAAGGGGGTGGGGAATGGGGGTTAAACATCTGGAAGAGATGAATGGCTGGAAATATAAACCCACTGACCTCCCACCCCAGCCGCCCATCCTTCTTCGTGCCAACACCTGCCCGCATCGCCACTGCATGCCGCGTACACCGCCATAACTTTCAACCTTGCATTCGTTTCAACAATTAGCATCAATATTACATCTCTAATGTCTATCTGAACATTTACAAACAAAATAATTCACCCCTGCCCTACAACATTTCAATACGTTTACGCTATCGCTGACATCTCTGGGAAAATTTCTCTATGCACAACTGAGAAAGGAACGCGGTGCATCCCAGTCTCGTCAGCTGACCATTGACGAAGATCCCGTAGGACGTTTCTTCAGACCTCCCAGACAAGAAAGAGAAAAAAAAGAAATGAGAAGAAAAAAGTTCCGATTTCCTTTCCAGTCAGGGCCGTATCTTCTGCATCATTAAACCGACATATTCAGCCATGATCCAAAAGTCCTGACTCACTTGGTTTAATTTTCGTGAAAGCAGCGTGGTATCGGGGACAAGAGGAAGAGGAAGAGGCGGAGAACACGAAAGGCAGTGAGAGGAGGAAGAAGAGACGAAGACGAAGATGGGGAAAGGGAGAAAGGGGAGGTGGGAGAAGAAGAGCAGGAGGAGAAGGAAAATAGGGGAAATAGAGAAAAGAGAGGAATAGGAAGGAGGGAGGAAGGAGAGTAACGAACGAGGTAATCCACTCAGCCGGCCGCGTTCTTTGGAAGGCTGTCCCGGGTGCTTTGTTTGGACAGCCTCGGCGGGTTAATAGAGTTATGGCAGTGGGTTTGTGAGATTGTTCGTGCTTATCAGTGCGGTAAATCCGGCACCGCTTGAGTTAAGGGTCGCGATGGGTGAGTGAGTGGGCGGGGCGGGGAGTGGGCGTCGGGAGAGGATGGGGTTACCAAGCGCCGGCGCCTGTATCACGAGGAAGATCTGGGCAGGTCCTACAGCAGGGTCGTGCAGGCTGGCTGAGTCGGCACAATCCTCACCAGAGACAGAAAGGAAGAGGCATTCGAGTGTGGCGGCCCATGAGTCCGAATTGTGAGATAACTGCACAGCAAACTAAAGCACATTCTGTCATTTCGGTCAGACTGAACGCCGTGTGAGAGGCCTTCGCCCAAACTATTATCTCGGTCTAGTCACCCAAGAAGGCCCGAGGCAGAGAGGCGATTTCGGGTGGGCGGGTGTACATCCCCGAGGTTCCCGAGCGACAAAACGCTCCCTATTTGGCTGGCAATTAATGTACCGGCAGGACCCCATTAGTCCGGGCCGACACTGCCGCACCGCCCCGGGGGGTGGCGTCTGCTCGGGTGACACTTGTAGCTCGCTGAACAATCTGGAAACCCGTCGCTCGCACAGCGGACTGGAAACCTGAGGCTACATAATCTGTGCATTTGTGCGGGGGCTCGCCTGGTATCTGAAGCATGTTCAGCTGATCATCTGTGCAGCAAACTCACCACCACGTCCCCACTCTGACGCATCAAGATCCTATCGCTAATACCGTAAACAGTGCATTGGGCCATGTGCTGTGTTACTAGGCACACTGCAGACACGCACTGTTTTTCTCAATATCGTTTAATGATTTTCGTGGCCATGAAACACAAACAATAATCACGATTTCCTAAACAGACTGAATGACAGACGAAGCCGTAAACAATTGGAAGTGAGGTCAAGTCCTCAGATCATATCGCTTCGATCTTGACACGCTCTCTGATAAGCGAGGAGGAGAGGCCGACGCGGCCGGAATAACAGCAGAGCCCGGCGACCTTCCTCAGCCGAACTCGAGATCCTTATCCTTAACGATATCGAAGCGTCGATGCGGAAAATAAACAGGCCTCTCGCAATCGCCTGCATGACGTCGTAAATACTACGAGTTCCATTCACAGGTCCTCGCGTCGGGCTCCGACTCAGCAGTCCTTCCTGACCTTATGAAAACGTCACTGGTAAATGGGCGTGATGGATTCCGCTGTAATTTGATCGAGACGGAGCAGCCTCCGCCAGCCCGCAGATGAAGAGTTCGCCACGGAGCCACGAGACCATCAATCTTGGCCTCCCTAGTTGGTCTCTGGCCGTTTATGGGGGATTAGAGGGGGGGGGAGGCAAATAGAAATGGACAGGGGAAAGGAAATGGACATGCACACATGCGCCCAGTGAAAGAGAGAGTGAGCGAGTGAGTGAGTGAGAGATGGTTAACTTCCCTATCCTGAGATACTGGGATTTCAGCTCAACCTGTAGCACCTGTCACTTAGAATAATGATAACAATAATAATAATCATGATGACAGCGAAAGAAATTACGATGGTGATAAAATAACCATAATAAAAAAATCCAATATGGCTAC
>NC_091577.1:25377899-25380399 GCF_042767895.1 Penaeus vannamei | reverse complement strand
AAGTCATTTGCATATCTCAGCGCGCCCTGATTGGTTTGCGCAGCCGAGACCATGGGTGGCGGATCCCCGGAGAGAAGAGGAGGGAGGGACGAGGAAGGAGAAGGAGGGGGAGAGGTAGAGGGAGCAGAGAGGAAGGGAAGGGGTGAGGGAGTTTAAGAGCAGGGGGAGTGGGAGGGGGGAGGGGGAAGGGGGAGGGGCAAGGGAAGTTTTATGGCCGTGGCAAAACATCGCCTAACCCGAGGTAACTGGTGTGAGCTGGGGGGGGGGGGGGAGGGGGAGAAGGAGAGGGCAGAGGGAGCAAAACGGAGAGAAAGGGAAAGAAGGAAGAGGGAGAAGGAAAGAGAAGAGAGGAAAAGAGGGAGAGAGGGAGAAGGAAGAGTAAAGAGAGGAGGGGCGGATAGAGAGATGGGGGGGGGCGGTTCAAGGCGGTGAAAAGAGGCCGGTCACTTGACTGATGTCCTCCTCAAAAGGGCGACAGCGCGGAGGTCTTGCTTGCGACAGCCATGGCGTCGCCGCTCGCTCCCTCTAGGCCTATCTGCTCTCTCGGTGCAACGGCATCTTGGCCTCGGAAGGTGCGATAAGAGAGGCTCTTGCCTTTGGGGGAATTAATACGCGGCCATATGGCATTCAGTTCAGAGCCAAAATCATTTTTATGTCGGCATTACATGAGTGTCTATTACATTAGTGTCTATTTATATATAAACACACACAAACACACACACACACACACACACACACACACACACACACACACACACACACACACACATATATATATATATATATATATATATATATATATATATATATATATATATATATATAGATAGATAGATAAAGAGAGAGAACGAGAGCGAATTATATATATATATATATATATATATATATATATATATATATATATATATATATATAATGTAACATGTATATATATATAATATACATATATACATACATATGAATATATATGTTTGTATGTTCGCTGGTCCGGGTGATTGTACGTACGTATGTAAGATCGTATGTATATGTCTGTCCGCATGTTTATGTGTGTGCCGAGAGAGAAACGCAAGATAAGCGAGGAAACAAATAAAAAAAGCTGCGAGGCAGCTAACACACCCAGGACAACTTGGGCGGCCAGACAAGCAAGCAAGCATGTGTGGGCGGGAGGGGGCCGGGGGGCAAGGCAGCCCTACATACTGAGGTGCTTGCATCATGCTCACTCCTCCAGCCATGCATGCAAGCACTCATGCACGCCTGTGGGAATAAGAGTCCCGCCGGCTTAAAAGGTATACCTAACGGGTTGGCTGTCGACCCTTAAAATGCTCTCACTGTTTATTCGAAAGTCAACCCCGCACTTCCCTGGCATTCCTTTGCGAGAGTCTGCTCTCTATTTTTCGGTCCCAGTAAAAAGGCCAAGCAACGCTGTTGTGAGCAGAACAAGGAAAACACGGCCATCGCAAGAAAGAAAAAATATTGCTTGGAAAAAAAATCAAACCATTTTTGAGCGAAAATGCGTTCCTCTGCTCGTGCACACATTTCACGGCTCCCGGGGATTCACCAGAGCTCTTAAAGCAATACAGGCTCGAGTGCCAGCAAGCCCCTGGGGGTGGAGGCGGGGGCATCAGAGAAGGAAGGAGGGTATAAGGAGAGGGAGGAAGGAAGGGTGGAAGGAGGGAGGGAAAGAGGAAAGGATGGAGAGACGGAGGGGGTACAGGAAGGGAGGGTGGGAGAGAGGTAGGGTGGAAGGAAGGGAGGAGGAAGGGGTAGAGGTGGTGGGTAGCGATAAACCTTGCTGGCTCTCCACCAGGCACCTCGGCACTGACAGACGACCTGGCACCGCTCGAGGAAAACCTGGGAGGAAATGAATCTGCTCGAGCCACACGGGAAGTGAAATCGGAGGTCATGGGAGGCGCCGCGGCTCGGAGGAACGAATGCTCGCAAGAAGAACGCCGGACTCGAATGGCTGATTAAACGGACTATTAAGAACGGCCGCAGGAGGCGAGTTACCGGGCACTTGTTTCTCGTTAAAAAAGGAGTTAAAAAAGTGATAATAAGATATCGTTTTTTTATAGTGTGCCCATCGTTGTGGCTCCCGACGAGCTACAAATATTACAATCCAAGATATACAAAAACAGCGAAAAAAGACGGAAAGGAAAGGCGACTTACTACAGACAAAGGGAAAATAAATATTGGAAAAATATAGAACGGAGTGGAAGGAGGAGCGGAGAAGAGAGAAGGGAGACAGGCAGAAGTTAAGAGCAGGGAGCAGACACACGGGGCGCCGAGCACACCGAGGCTGCAGCCACCCAACATATGCCGTCGTATTTACATCTCGCCGTCATTAAACAACGCCGATCCATCCCGACACAAAAGGGCACACTATCGCCGTCCAATAAAAGGCCCCCATAATTAGCGGTGGCCTTACCAAGCAAAGCAAACATCGTAAACACTGACCAAGTCCCTCCGGCCCCGTCGACGATGGGCTCTCGTTGTCACATTG
>NC_091577.1:25370399-25372899 GCF_042767895.1 Penaeus vannamei | reverse complement strand
TTGAACCCGAGTCTTTTCCCCTTTTTCGAGCTACGTCTCCAACCTTCCACTCCTGCGGATGACAGAGAAGAGGAGAAACTGGGAGAGAGAGAAAAAAAAAATATCAGAACGAACGAACTCCGAGCGTGTCGCCATCAAGCTCGGAAATTTACGACGCACTGAAAATAGCTTGTGTCCTTTCCTCCGCCACCAGAGCCGACAAAGCCAGGCCGCTGCTGCCCTCATCCCTCATATTCTTGTTCCATCCCGCCTTCCCCCATAATTCATGCCGCATTTACTTGATAATTAATTTCTGGGATAGCCAAGATCTTATCTCGGGGAGCGCGTGGGTCGGTGGACAATGTGAACGGACGCCGTTTAATCACGCGCGGAACCCACCCACGCCCACACCTTCGACCCTGATCTCACCTTTCCATCACCTCCTCCCCTAATCCGTCGCCGGCCTGGCCCTCCGCTACCGCCAAGGGCAGCTTTTTACCCAGCTCTCACATCCTTGCTTTCAGGTGACCCATTGTCTCCCTCGGCCCACGGCGTAAGCCCGGATTCAAATAATCAGATAAAGGGAGCATCCCGCCAAGGAAAACACCTAACCCTTTTCTTATCTGCCGCCATGAGTCACCCTCACCCTGTCTCCTTAACCCTCAGTCACCTCCTTTTGTTTCTCCTTCTTCACACTTCCCCCTAAACGCCTCCTGAATCCTTCACCCTTCTTACGTCATTCACGACTCCCTGCCCCTCCCCTCCCCTACGCCGCAACTAAAAATGGCGCGAACATCCCCGTGAAACACAATCCGTCTACGGTCTGTCTCGACGCTTTCCATAAATACCGAAACCGGAATGCTTCCCCGTACGACCAGTCGGGATTCGGCGCACACAGGCGTGATTTGGCACGCTATCTCCCAACTTCATAATGCTAAAGAGGATTCGCGCATAATGCCCCTTACTAAAGTCATTCAAAATCTCGGACTTTATATCAGGGGTACCTGTCTAAACCGCCCTCGACAACTTCAAACAAAAGTAATACTCGCTTAAACATTTCAAAAAGTACTCGAATATTACGAGCGACAAGGCGGCCGCAAACCTGTTACGGCCGTGGCTGCTCAACCCAGGGTGGAAATCCTCCCTCGGGGACACTAACGATCCAAACACTGTTGTCGACGCGGCAGCTTCAAACGCTACGCCTTTTTTGGGGAACTTAAAATGCACATAATGCACTTGCAAAGCTGCACAGAACGTCAAATCGTGATGGGAAAGACCTAGTGGAGACCCGACGAAAAGAAGAAACAGAAGAAGAGTCAGAAAGGCAACAAGATTAATGGACAAAGAGGCAGGAGAGGGACAAGGCAAATGAGGAAGGAAGGGGGAGAAAGAAAGACAAAGAGAACGCTGGAGAGGTAGAGAGTGAGAAAGAGAAAGATGGAGAGAAAAGGAGAGGGCAATGGAGAAAGATGGAATGTTTTGAAATCTGATACAAAAATCTGACATATACATATCTCAGAGGCTCGCGTCATGTACCTATTAGTCAGTATATCCTCTTAGAGACAGTAACATAAGAACTCCGAAGATAAGTATGATAAAATGATAAATGAAGGTTTAAAAAAGCTAAAACTAACACGAGGGAGGGAGAGAAAGATACAACTAAGAAATTCAATATGTCATACACAGAGGACACATCCTCAACAGTAACAGCAGCAACAACAATAAAAACAAAACAAACATACACGCACACACAAACAAACAAACAAAAACACACACACCTATCCCAAGTCCACTTCACACCCGTGCGCCAGCTGCCCTTCTTGCTTCACCCATCACGTCTTTCCCTCCACCCCTCTATCCACCCGTTCCCAACCCTTCCCTCTCTACCCTTCTTCGCACCTCCTTTTTTCGCTCCCCCAACCTTCTGTCACGTAAACTTGCAAGGCCTTCGTAAAAAAAAGGGGATAGAGGAAAGGTAGATGAAGGACGAAGACGAAAAAAAAGAAGAAGACAGAGGTAGAGAAATCTTTCCTCATCGTCCACTGTTTACGACCCGACAAGGAACGACCATTAACACAATTCTATAAAATCGTAAACGTTTTCTCGGCGCCGCCAACATGCTTTTTTTCTTCTCTCTCTCTCTCTCTCTTTTCGGAAGACGTGGATGATAAGATGGATGGAGGGATAAATGAGAAGATATCCAAAAAGAAAGGAGAAAGGGAGACGAAAAAAAAAGATGGAAGGAAGTAGGATGTGAATGAGATTCAAAAGGAAATGAAGAGATGGAGGAAAAGGAACGAACAGGGGAGATATAAAATGGAGGAGAACAAAGAAAGATGGAAAGAATAAACCACAAATAATTTATGAACGAAATACGAAATAAAAAGAAAACTTGAGAATGCAATATATGGCAACGGATGATCGAACAGACTACCGAGAGAACGCAGACCAGTGGCGATGGCCGGAGGGCTGAAGAGAAAATCAACTTCCTCCGCCCTCCGAACACCACCCATCCGCCCTC
>NC_091577.1:25335399-25365399 GCF_042767895.1 Penaeus vannamei | reverse complement strand
GACCAAGAAAAAGAGGAAAAGAGAAGAAAAACAAAAAGACAGAAACAAAAAAACAACAGCTGCCATTTCACCCGTACGTGGAGGTGCGGGTGGCATCCGAGACTCATTATCAGCAAGACTATTAATGCCAAGGCCTTTTACTCGGGATGAATCTATTGTGTAATTCAGTGACAGCGAGTGAATGAGTGAGTAAGGTAGGAGTGTGTGTGTGTGTGTGTGTGTGTGTGTGTGTGTGTGTGTGTGTGTGTGTGTGTGTGTGTGTGTGTGTGTGTGTGTGTGTGTGTGTGTGTGTGTGTGAGAGAGAGAGAGAGAGAGAGAGAGAGAGAGAGAGAGAGAGAGAGAGAGAGAGAGAGAGAGAGAGAGAGAGAGAGAGAAGAGAAAGAGAAGAGAGAGAGAGAGAGAGAGAGAGAGAGAGAGAGAGAGAGAGAGAGAGAGAGAGAGAGAGAGAGAGAGAGAGAGAGAGAAGAGAGAGAGAGAGAGAGAGGGAGACAGAGAAGAGAGAGAGACAGAGAGAGAGAAGAGAAGAGAAGAGAAGAGAAGAGAAGAGAGAGAGAAGAGAAGAGAGAAGAGAGAAGAGAGAAGAGAGAAGAGAAGAGAAGAGAAGAGAAGAGAGAAGAGAAGAGAAGAGAAGAGAAGAGAAGAGAAGAGAAGAGAAGAGAAGAGAAGAGAAGAGAAGAGAAGAGAAGAGAAGAGAAGAGAAGAGAGAGAGAATGACTCATCTCTGACGTCATACGGTTACACTAATCTAAAATTCATAAGACCCGATAGTCATGCATCACGCCGTCAGGAACAGCTCATGCGAGAAAGGAACACCCCGCCGCCGTGCGAACCAAAAGCCTATACAAATCTCGTAAAATTTCGCCGACATATAAATCTTCCCCGATTAATGCAACACAATACCAGCCTGCGTTCGTTTCAGACCAGGGCTTCTCGGTTAATCAAGAGATTAAAAAAAAAAAAAAAAAAGATAAAGAAAAGCAGTAAAAAATAAAAAAACCCAAAAAACAAAATGTGACGAGTGAAAGGAGAGCGTTTGCCTCACCCCCGATCACGTGTTAACTGTCGACATGTTCGTGAACTCATACCGCATATTACTCCTCATCTCGGAAATTTCCCAACGCTAGAGATCGGGAGGCTGCTCTGCGGATCACGGAGATAATAAAACGTTAACCCGCGAGATGATGGACGCCGTATTTGTGATGATGCGAGGGAAAACAAGCAGGCCATAAAGGGATCTCGATCAAAATGGAGGATACGGGAGCGCCGGTGTCGTAGCAGGGGAAAAAATATTAATGGGTGATAAATCATAATGCGGCTGAACGAATGGACGGATGGATGGTGAAGGACGATTTTGCGGATGGATTGTAACCCGAAGAGAGAGAGAGGAGAAGGAGAGAGAAAATTGCACTAATGCGAAGCTATGTTTAGTCTGAGGCCGAGCAATTGCAACGGCGGACTGAACCGACAGATTGCCTCTTGGTTTCTGGGGCATATCAGTTTGAGATGAAGGCCGCAGGGTCCGGCTGCAATCACACGGCCATCAAAGCGTGGCCGCAAAATGGATGGAAAAGAAGAGGTGGAGGAAGAGGCACGGGAAAAGGAGGGGCGGAGGAATGAAAGAAGTAACGAGTTGGAGGACAAGGCGCAAGAGGAAGAAAAATAAAAAAGAAAGAAAAAAAAAGAAGGGCATGATGGCGAAAAAGCGAGGAAGCAGACAGGGGAGGAGGAGCAGGAAGAAGATAGGCAATACAAGACGAGCCAAGTAGTAGAAGCTTAAGGAGTAAGAAGATGAGGAAGAAATACGAAGAAGAAAAGCGAAGAAGAGGAGGGGGAGGAGCGGGGAGGGAGGAGGACGAGAGAGGGGCTCCCCGAGGGCTTGGCACCGACAGTCTTCTCTATCCACATCCATCTTTATCGCCGGCCATCACGCATTTTTCTCACGATGCCGAGGCGCGCCATGACTACAAAATGATACACACATCAACGGGAAGGCCGGCGTATCACTGCAGGATAAGCTTACTAAGCCTGTTATTCTAGGCGCTTATTTGGGATTCGACGCACCGGAGCGCGCTGATCGTGACAAGAGCGTCGTGAAGCCATGAAGTACACACGCAATTACTTACATCACTTGCATTCATTTTGCCGTCAGCGAAGAAAACCAAATATGGCAGGCGCAGCAGAAGACAACAATCAACCTTTGAAAATCAACTGCACATCAACGAAACATCCAGCGACGGCGGAAATCAGCATTCGGGCCGAATAAACAATAGCATATCCCATGGACTTCAGGGGTTGAGGTAAACAACTTTTGCGTGAGTACTTTGCAGCGGGGTCAAGGGAAGAGAGGGAATGGTGGGGGCGGGGAGGGAAGGGAGGAGACAGGTAAGAAAGAGAAGGAGGGAGGCAGACAATGATATAAATATCTACCTATCTCTCCACTATTCATATATATGCATAAAGGTAGATGACTATACAGACAGGCAGACAAACAGGTAAAAAGAAGAGGATAAGAAGAAGAAGGAGTGAGAAAGGGAATAAAAGAGAGAGGGGGGAGGGGGAAGGGAGAGAGGGAGAGAGGGGGGTTGGAGGAGGGAGGAGGGAGGGAGAGAGGGAGAGAGGGAGAGGGATAGAGGGATAGAGGGAGGGAGAGGGAGAGAGAGAGAGAGAGAGAGAGAGAGAGAGAGAGAGAGAGAGAGAGAGAGAGAGAGAGAGAGAGAGAGAGAGAGAGAGAGAGAGAGAGAGAGAGAGAGAGAGAGATATGTATATATATATATATATATATATATATATATATATATATATATATATATATATATATATAGAGAGAGAGAGAGAGAGAGAGAGAGAGAGAGAGAGAGAGAGAGAGAGAGAGAGAGAGAGAGAGAGAGAGAGAGAGAGAGAGAGAGAGACAAGACCTTGTATACCCATATAATTTGCAAGAATTTATATTCCTTTACCCCTGTGTACTTAGCATGTAATCAGGCAATAATTACCCCCAGTGACTCGGTAAAAGGAAGGCATGAAGTATGAGGCAATTATCATTAGCATCGCCCGGGGAACAATCACCTTTCCTCTCCCGCCGCTGTCTCCCTCGCATCATCACGCCCAAGCCCCCCGCACACCCACCGTCCAATCTCACGCCCACCAGCCCATTTCACGCCCATCACCGCTCATACCCACCATTCACCTCATCATCACCTCACCACGCCCAGCACTCGGCCACACGCTGCTCGTCGTCCCTCACGCCTTTCGCTACGCCCATCCTGCCAAAATCGAATCACTCCCAAACATATCCTTCCACACTATTTCCTATTTATCCTTTGCGCTACGCCCGCTCACCCCGTCCGGCATTCGGTTTCTCCACTTCCCACGCCCAACAGAGACAAAGGCGAAATTCTCCTTCAATCCCTGACTATGCCTACAACTCACCTCTACCCATAGCATTAGCTCCGCCCACCACACGCACGCCCCAACGCAAATATTCAAGCCCGCGCCCCTCTCCCTCTCCGCCTGGCTCCTCCCCGCCCGCCCCCCCACACAAGGGCCCCCACCACGTGCCTAGGCCATAAGCCTCGTATGATCACCCTCCGTCCTCCCTCGCCGCCGCCCCCCCCCCCCTCGACCTAGCCTACCCGAAGAAGCTCTCAGTGAAAAAGAAGAGGAAAAAATGTAAATGAATATGGCACCGTGAGGGTAAATTACAGGGCGGCTCGTCTGCTGCTGCCACACCCCTCACTCCAACCTCTCCTTCCCCCCTCCCCCCTCCTTTCCTCTCCTCTCCTCCTGCTCCTCGCCCCATCCTCCCCTCCTCTCCTCACCCCCTTCCCTCCCCTCCTTTTCTCTCCTCCCCCTATCCCCTCCTTATCCCCAACCACTCCTTCCCTCTCCTTCCCTCCCCTTAGACTCCACCACCAAATTCTCGTGTCCATCTCTTGGCCGATCTCGCAGCTTCTTGAGGATAATTCCCCGCGTCAACCGGCAATTAGCCCATTATTCAAGGAGCGAGAGTAACGTTCCGGACGATCGTCTTTCCGAACGGCGAGGAAAGCATTATGTTGGCCCTAATGACCCACCCGATGCTGCGTTTTAGTGGAACCAATTGTCTGAACATTGCGATTAGCCATTATATATGCGTTTTTGTGTGTGAATTTGCCTGTATTTGTTTGTTTGTATGTGTTTTGTCTGTGAATACGCGCGCGCGCGCGCGTGTGTTAATGTATGTATGTGAATGTGTGTGTGTGTGTGTGTGTGTGTGTGTGTGTGTGTGTGTGTGTGTGTGTGTGTGTGTGTGTGTGTGTGTGTGTGTGTGTGTGTGTGTGTGTGTGTGTGTGTGTGTGTGTGTGTGTGTGTGTGTGTGTTGCATGTACAGGCGCTGTATTTACGTTAGTTTCTCCATAAAATTAAACAAACCAATAAACAAAACCACTGAATCAGGTAGGATAAACGCTAATACCGTCTAAAAGCACACCCCGCAGTAGAGATTACGATCCACATCAATAAGACAGGTAAGAATGCAAGAATTCGTAAACACTGTCTCGCATAACGCACGGGTAAGAACCACTGTGGGATTCAGGACAACAGAATGAAAATAAATACAATTAACAACAAAAAACAACAACACACTCCCTAATTGCGCGTACATCGTTAGTCTAACCACGGACACACAGCTCCATCACTGCTCCGGGACAAACAAAAACACAAAAGTTCTACACCAAGCTACCGTGTGACGCCTCGCAAGAGAAAAAAAGACCGAAAATAATAAGGTAAAGCTCCGGCAAAAAACTGACATGCGGGATCCCTTCCCTTGCAAAAAAGGTTAGTTTGTAGACTCCGTCCTCCTCCTCCCTCGCTTACCCTACCCCCTCTCCCCCTCCGTTTCCCAACCCCCCTATCCTCCTCCCTTCACCTTCATCCCTCTTCTTCTACCTTCTCCAATCTCCCTCTCCTCCTCCCTTCCCCTACATTCCTCTCCCTCTCCACCTCCCTTCTCCCATCTCCCTCTCCCTTCTCCCCAACCCTTCTATTGCACCCTCCTGTTGTCCTACGTCAGGAGAGTAAACAGCGGCGTCGGGACACCCCCATACATCACCGTCTCTCACCCACGCCCATCCACGCAACGCCGCCTCACACCTCGCACCCAATTGATGCACTAAATCCACACACGATTCCTCGCAAATTGTTCCCTTGTGGAGGGAGCGGTCGTCTGGCGGACACACACGCGAAGGCGAACAGAAAATACGGCTGAGGAAAAAAGAAAAAGAAAAAGGAGCGAGAGAAAGAAAAAAAAATGGAGTTCGGGTTTCGTGTCTCGGTGACAGAGCTACGGCGAGGTGCGCGAGAGAGCGACGCGCCCGCGGTAGGGGCCCGAACTGTGCGGGTTCCTCTCTTTTGTTTTTTTCGCCGCTAACGGTCGTAAACCGAGATCTCATTGTCTTCTCGGCCGCCATTTGTATTTAGAATAGACATCCCCCTGAGCTTTTGATTTGTTTTCACATCCGTGTTTCCTCCCCTTTCGCCATCTTCGTCTTATCAACTCGCAGGGTTTTACTTTCGCTTCTTCTCTTCCCTCTTGCCTCCCCAAATCACATTCTCCTTTTCCCAGTCTTATTTCTTATTTTTCATTTATTTATTTTTTTATTTAAAAAAAATATCATTGATTTTTTTCTATTGGTGTTACAATATTTTCTTATATTCTCCTACAAGGGTTAAGCACATTCCTAAACAATAAACCTGACAACTGAGCGTTCTGTTCAAACAAAGCGAAATACATGACAAATATTTCCTTCCGTTCGTATATTCCCGCATATTTTCCTGAGCAAAATGGCTCCCAAGACACCTGCAACGAGCATCTCCCCAACATCCATCTCCTTCATCTGGGGAAAAAACCCGAGCAAGGTGCGCGCCTCAGCTGTTCCCGGCCGCCCGTCCGAGGCACAGGCGACGACGTCCCGCCATCAGCGCAGCGCCCTCTCGCCGCGCCGCCGTGTTTGTCTTTCATTGTTTTACTGCCGTGCTAATCCCTCATCCTTCACGCCCCTTGTTGACACTCGGAGCATCCTCGGGACCTCGAGACCTCGGGGCGCGGGAGCCCTTTCACGCCCAGGCTTTATTTGCATCTTCATCTCTCCCATCTCCTCCTCCTGGCCGCGATGCCCTTCCCCGGAGACCCTGGGCGGTTCGGCTCGGCGCGCCCGTGCGAACGATGGGCTGTCCAGTTTCTATCGATTTTTATACATCTATTTTTTTTCTGAATGGCACGCTTGGTTTCAAAAAGGAAATTAATTATAGAGAAAAAATATATAAATAAAAAATAATCTAGAAGAAAATGAAAGAAAATAAATAACAAGAAAAGAAATAAACTAGATGAAATAAAATAAAAAACAACAGAAAAAAACACATACCAATAGAATAGAAAAAAATAACAGTAGTAAAGAACAAAACGAACGGGGGAGCGAAAATCTACAAGATCTAGGACAAGAACTTCAGTGAATTAAAGGTCGTATAAGTCTCACTCAAATCTGTCCGGCTCAATAGGATTACCAAGCCTTCAATGCCTAGGATATCCATATTCATCCACCATAAAAGGGATAACAGCTCACGTCTCCGTGCCTGAAAACGGGATAAAGGAGCGAGCGAGAGCGGGCGACGGAGAATGGCAAGAGGGCCTCAGAAATCCTCTCCAAAGAAGATCAGAGCGAGGTCATCACTTCAGAGCTTTAAAAAGAGGGAGAAAAAATCACCAATGACTCACGGTGACACCTGACGACGAGGATTCATTAGAACGGCAATGTATCACCGTTTTCCTCACGTTCTCTGGCCCGAGCGCGCGAGGATTCCGTGAGGGACTTATGCAACGGCTGACAAATGCGAGGAGTCGGGACTCGGGGCCCTCGCGATGCTCTCTTTCCTTCGGCCTCAACTTCTTCAATACGTCACCGGCCTCTGAATACGCGAGGGAAATTCCCGTCTTCGAGCTGCTTGATACTTTTTCTGTGCGAGATCGAAGCCTTTGGCAGGTCGAGGCGAGGTCGCAGGGCGGCACGTGGCAGGTCTGGTGGGCGGGGCTCCGCGACGCCAGATGGGACGCGTCATCCACCACCGCCCGTAACAAATTCCCTTCCTCTTATTTACTACAACGTTTGGCGGACGCGCGCTAAATGCCGTCCGCGAAAGATGAGGAAGAATGAGGTGATGAAAGTGGGCAAGGTGTGAGAGAGAACGCGGGAAGAAGACGAGACGACAAGAGGCGAAAGAAGGGGAAGAGCGGCAGACGGATGAGATTGACCCTTGGCACGGAGCCACCCAAGGACGCAGGTGTTCATCGCGAAGATAAAAATCTCGATGTATCTCGACCAATAAACCAGGTAACGGGCTGAGTAGGGAGGCCATGTGGAGGGCCATTTGGAATCCAAGTGCGGGCCAGGTGGACTCCCTTGCGTCAGGCGAGGGTTGCTCCTCGCTCGCGCTGATAACCCGAGGGAAATTGCCGGTATGACACAGCTCGTAAAAACATATAAAACAGACATCTTGTTAAGCAAAACATCTCTTCTGTCGGTGTCCTCCCGACGGACAAAAACGATCCTCAGAAAACTAATCCCATGTAATCTTTACCCAAAATAAGAATTTTGTACCTGTTTTTGGTTGAGGCCAGAATTAGGGGTGAAGACGTCGAGCGTATTGCAGCGAAAGCGAGAGAATTCTATTGAGTAGGGCGAAAAAAATATCTTGGATATGCTTAAAGTGTAATAATGGGTTTTAAAATTTTGAACTTTGGTTCATCGTGATATACTCCAAAATTATAACGCGCTGGGTTTGCGCGTACTGCTAAGAAGACGTCTCAAGTGTTCGCAGACACATTACTTCCATACAGCCTGCTCTTAGAAATTTACGCACTTTCACATTCGCAGAACTGTTCATCTCACGACCTCGGGCAGACCGCGGATCGGTGTCACGGCGTCAATCACCTGTCATACAGGCCTCTGTCAAAATTTCCACATCCCAGGGGCCTTGTTACACAAAGAACAAGGCGATGGCTTCTGGAAGTCATGCTAGGAGCTGCCTCCGTTTGACGCATGTTCAGCATATCTACTAGTGCTTATTAAAACCCAAGAAACATAGCGTAAGAATGGTCATAAGTAACATATGTTGGTGATACCTAAAAGCGTGTTTGCTAGAACACAGGACGAAAATCAAATTACAAATGAACGCATGTCCAGGCGTTTTCGTAGCAAGATGATGATACAGAATGTTATGAAAGGATCCGCTCGTTATCTCGAATATCAATACATCACCAAATAAAACACAAAAGTAAACAAAATATAATGAAAAAATGTCCTAGACATAACCATGCGTTCATGTCACAGCCTCATCAGTGAACTAGCAAAAATCCGGGGAGAAAAAAGGTTTTCTTTCACCAGCAAAATTAGCAAGCATCGTCAAAAATAAAAGACGGTTTGTGAGTGCGCCGCTGCCTCGCCGGGCCACCTGGATCCCATCAGCATCCGTAGACAACCGTTCCTCTCATCGCCTTCCTCCGCCTCGCCCCTTTACTGCAACCTGTAGCAACCGAGAAAGGCCCCTGAGTTAACCTATGTGCCTTTGGAGCCCCGTAACTTTCGATACACGCCCTTCCTCCACGGTGCCAATTATACGAATGCCTTTATTAAAATATAAAGTACAAAACGAACAAAACGATACAATCTTCACTGAACTACTTGGTACCAATACACACAAAAGGGTATTATGTTCACAGCCCTCGGGTCGTGTGGTCCTACAACCGCGCTGAACCTATTGTGAGAGAGAGAGAGAAAAAAAATGAAATCAAGTCTGCCAGTGTGTGCCCCTCCACCCTGCCCATAAACCCTTAACAAAAATCAAACCACATTTTTACCTGTTTTAACATTTCCCTCCAGAATCCCCACGCGGAGACTCGAGGAAAGAAGTGACGAATATGCGAAGGGCCATAAATCTACAACCGGCGAGGATGAGAGATAAATATCTTGTCTCTTAGGCTCGAGGTGAGAGAGAGAAGACAGGAGATAGGAGGGGGAGGAGACAGGGGAGAGGAGATGGGAGGAGACAGGAGGAAGGGGGAGGGAAAGATGGGAGAGAGGTGGGAGAGAAAGGGAAGAAAGAGTGGAGAGGAGAAGACAAGAGGACAGAGATAAGAAGGGGTGGAGGGAGGAAGGGAAGAGGAGTGAGGAGAGAACGGGGGTGGAAGAGAGGAGGAGAGAGGAAGAGAGAAAGAGAGAGGGAGGAGAGGGGAGGAGGGAGGAGAGAAATGGAGGAGAGGGGACCGGTGCTATGAAGGGGAGGGGGGAGTTGAGGCCTCGTCAGGTAGGGAGTGAGTTTCTAAGAGACGGCCTCTACATAACCACAGGGCCTCTTTCCCCGCCACAGGGACCCCCGACCGCCACAGGAGGTCTCTGAGAAAACACACATCCTACTTAACACTGTCTAACTATGCCAAGGACGATAGCGAGTGTCAAGAAGCCTCAGCGAACGAAGCTCTCCCCTGTACGACATTCGCGAGACAGCACAAAACCCAACTTTCGACTGACACGAGAATAATGATAAAAGGAAAAATGCACGTTCGAGACACTGCAACCCGACACCCAGTAAACGTATGCAGGCACATTTGCATCCCCAAACCCGTACGTCTGAACGCAAGCATCCATCCTAACTACGAATCACGAATATCCAGTATATATATACACCACACGCCAAGAATAACAAATACACATGTAAACAAAGGCAGATCCAAAAGCCCCGCCGAACGAAGGTAAGGCACGAATTCAAGGCCTAAACCTCCCTTCCGGCGAACTCATTTTTTTCTTCCTTTTTTTTGTACGAAAGGTGATACGAATCGCAACTTTCATCGCGGTTCTAAAATTAACGCCCACTCTTTCAGCTACGCACGCCCTTAGCATTCGTCATGGTTTGTTCTCTTGTTTGTTGAAGGAGAAACAACAAGAAATACAAAGATAGGAAGAAGAAAAAGAAGTAGAAATATAGCAAGAAGAAAAGCAGGTGAAGATGATGAATAAGAAGATGACGACGAAAAGATAAAGTTGAGAAAGAAGAAGAAGATGAAGAAGGCGAAGTATAGAAAGAAGTAGCAATAAAAAGTATCGGTAAAATCAAATGCGAATGGAGAATACATTTATAAAACGTGTATATTTTCTCCATTCATTAACCACAGTTGTAATCACTTTCAGTGATATGTATCTCATGATCAGAAGGAAACTCTTTTCAAGGAAAGAAATAAAGTAATAAGAACGCACAAAATTTAAATAAATATACGGACATGATATTCGATACGCCTCGAGCAAGTAGCTATGTATACAACGCATTGCCACAAAATAACTCGGAAATCCGGCGCCTCAGAATTCCACCATCCCCCCTCCCCCTCTGCCTTGGGCCTCAACCTCGGAGCTTGCCACTTCAAGCGTGAGCCCTTCCCCCCTCTTCCCCCTCCCCCTGGCCGAGATAGAGGAAGCAGGTGGACGCGACAGAAGGTGACAACGCTAAATACTCACTTAACAAACACGTCCGGATAAGGGAGCAAAGAATTTCCCATCGTGTGTCTCCCCCGCGGCACGTGCTGAGGCGCGCGCGCGTGGGCGAGCACCCTCGACAT
This sequence comes from Penaeus vannamei, assembly GCF_042767895.1. Lineage (NCBI taxonomy): Eukaryota > Metazoa > Arthropoda > Malacostraca > Decapoda > Penaeidae > Penaeus > Penaeus vannamei. The sequence continues at coordinate 25,354,760 of NC_091577.1, read as the reverse complement.
CTCCCGACCGCGAACATTTCCCGTGAGGCCTCCCCCCCCTCTTTCAGGCCACGCGTGCTCCTCCGGCGGCGCCCCTCACGTCCTTCCGCCTCAACGATAACAACGCGCAGCCACGTGGGTGACCCGAGGACGTGTTCGTGAGTGGAGGGCCTCTTCTCCCCGCGCCCTTCTTCCTCCTGTGGCGGGCGCTGCATCGGGGCGGGGCGCGAGGGGGCGGTCTGCCTCCGAGAAACGACCAGGAACTTCACAGAAGCCTCCTCCTCCTCCTCCTCACTCCCCTGGCCTTGCTATATTTGCATGCACGACCTTGGGTGGTCCTTCGCTGCCATGTCAAGCGACTTGAGGCTTTGCAAAAATCTTCAAATTGATATCAAGGTCCCGGTGCTTGGCTTGTCAAGGCGCAGAGTAAAGTAAGACATTTTATTAAATAAGACGGGGTAGACCTAAAATATAATCTTCGAACGATATAATTTAGGATGATCAAAGCGGCGCAATCAGCTAGATATATTCTAAAAATCGAGAACCAAACCTGATCAAAGGGAGCTTACGGCCGCCAAAAATAATTACCACTTCGAGTATGCAGAGCGCGGCTTATATTAGCCCGCGTCGACCTCACCCGAAGCAAATGTTCCTCATAACCCCCCCCCCCCCCCCGGACATCTGCACGTGTGATGCATGGGGCCGCCCCCGTGACGTCATGAGACCAACGTCTAATATATCTGATCTGGCAGAGGTTCGCGCTCTCGTGTCCCCGGGGCTCTGTTTTCCCCGCGCGGCGACGCTCGGGGGGAGGGGGGGGGGCGGAAGGAGCCCGAAATCCCATCAGCAGCATCGAGCCGCGGACTCAGAGGGAAACTCTGGAGATAAACGGGCGAAAGTCCTCCCACCTCTCCCCTCCCTCGACAGGATGCCGTGCGAAATTTCCCCCTAGACTCCGGGGGTCGGGTTTCCCTGCCAACCGTTAGATAAGGTGACCGAAATAACCGGCCCACGTCCACGACCGCACGCGAGTCTGCTTTGATTATGACATGGGCTAATCTCCTTCTGTCAAAGGTGTCAAGTCATGCAACATCCTTTACAACGAACATGATACGCGTAGCCAATCTCTTCCCTTTCAAGTAACTTCACTTTGCAGACACATCACCCTGTTTCACACTCTCGGCAAATAAACAAAACAAAAACAAAAATAAACACTCTGCCGCCCTAACTACGTGGCCCCGTCCTCGCCCACTGCCACAGCCAAGCACATCAACACAAACAAACAAGCTGGCAAGCAAGAACATAATTCACGTGATAATAAACACCGCATGAGTCACGGGTCATCCGATGTCACGGGGCGGTGACGGTGACCAAGGGAGACGGTGACGCTGGTCCTCGTGACAGGGGGGGAGGGAGGGGGAGGGGAAAACCGGGGGGAGGGAAGGGGGATGAAGAAAAGGGCAAAGCTGATGACGGAGAAACATTCGTGGAAGCATTACGCAGGCGAACCCGAGCCCGCAGCGCCCCATGTGTGATCTCATCCTTTTAGTGTCACTTGAGGTATATATAACTCGATCTCTTACGAAGTTCCCTCCTTAAACATCTTAAACACCGGCCTTGACGTCATCTTTCCTCCATTTATAGCCGCGTCATAAGAAACAAAATAAAACAAGATAAAATGAGAAGCGATTACGATATGCATGCGCGTCGAGCTAATCAAGAACACTATCAACCACACGCAGTGCTCAGATTTCCTCGGGGTTTTGGGTTGACCGCAGACGCTCCTTGCCTGCGCCGCCTTATCTAACCTTTCAGTGTTACTAACAACAGTATTGGATACTCGAGAACACTTCAGCTATCCCTGCTGCACAAGCACTCTGTTAAAAATAGGTATCTGCTGATTATTTACACAATATTTTGACAGGTATATTATGCAATAACTGTGGCTGAAAAAAATGGGGGCACACAGGGGCACGCGAAAATAAGCCTTGCTACAAATTCAAGGCCTAACTTTTGCCAATATGATAGCACGCAATATACTTCCTAGAAGTTTATGATCTGGTCTTATTAAACACAATCATTCCAAACTTCCAGACAGAATCTAATGCTCCTGAAACAAAAGAAACAACGAATCTCAAGTGCAAGCCAGAAATTAACGGCCCTGAAATAGTCCTGATCCAGAAAAATACCGCATTTTTTCACCTTCAGCAATAATCACAATGCGCTGCGGAGTAAACGGACGACGAAAATAAACAAGTGCCTCCCCCTCTTCGCCGCTGGCATTTGTTAGCATTCCCCTCCTCTTGTCTCGCTGTGTATATATATTACTCGATCCTTTCTTTACACTGGCCCATGAATCTTCATTTGTTACGTCTTGCTTTCGTCTCCCAATTCTTTGACTCGCTCTCTTTTCTTCGTTTCTGCCCAAACCCGTCCTGTTGCCATCGCCTCATTTCATCAGTGGCGTCATTCACACCAATATTTTGGGTCAGGCACTCTTGCAAAAAAGAGGGTGCAACCTTTAATCCCGCGTGGGCAACAAAACCGCCATTCACGCCGAGTATTTTCATTCAGATATCGGACACTCTACTAGTTACTCCATCAGTGTTTTTTTTCTCCTCCTGGCGTCATCGCGTCGATCGCACACTGGGAACATTCATTCACCTCTTTCGCTGCTTTCGCTTTCGACTCTCTCGGGATCTCTCCCTCCCTGACAAGCACTCTCCCTCTCAATAACGTTACAACACCGAAACGTTTTCAACACTTTCTCTCTCCCTCTATCTATCTATTGATCTCCTAATCCCCCTTCCATCTCCAACACTTCACAACCCTATAACCTCCTCCTTCATTTCTAACCCACATTTCCTTCCGACATCCACTCAACGCCCCCCCCCCCCCCCCCCACCCCTTCCCACACTTCCTCCACCCTCGACCCGCGAGAGATTCCCATGCTGACGGAGAGGAAACAACTGCAGGACGAAGAGTAGGAGCCTTTCCGCGCCCTCTCTCTCTCCTCCCCATTAACAAACCCCGTAAAAATATCTTCCGCTCCTGGCATGTAAATAGGCAACCCCGATGCAGTAGGCGATGGATGTGATGGCGGTGGAATGGGGGGTGAAACGAGTGAGTATATAAGGGATAAAAACAAACAAATATATGCCAACATTATGCTGGGAACTGAGGGAACGAAACGAAATAGGAAAATTTGATCGAAAAATATATTTTGTTTTCGATACTTCTGGTTCATTACGGCGCAGTTCAGAGTGAAACTTATACAACCAAGGCATGCATAACGAAAGATATTATCCCCTGCAAAAAAAGGTGCCAATCCTACGCGCGGAAGCGAAGAGCACAAAAAGGGGACCTCCAAAACCAGCGTTGACGCGCCAGGGAAAATTCCTTAGTAATGCCCCGCTTCGGTCGTGAGGCGCGGGACAACGGAAATACAATTCCCCACTTCCTCATTTCGCGGGGCATCTCTCCCCTCTCTACTCGTGCCGCACGCCCAGCAATGGCACGAGCGGAGGGGAGGTCTTCTTAAATCCTTTTTTTCATTTTTTATCACTTATCAATCCTATTTACTCGTCTACCTATGTTCATTTTCCTGTACCTATGCGCTTGTTAATTTTTCTGCCCTTTACAGATTCAACAGTACTAGTAGCTCTACCTGTTTATTCATCTTCCCCACACCTTCCTTTCATCTTCCATCCCTCCCTTTCTTCTCCTCATTCGTTAGACCTCATGCGTCTTACTCACCACATACTGCTACTCTCTTGTCTACGCTCCTCTCTCATCACGCCATTTCCTTACCTGCAAAAAGAGGAAAAAATACAATTAATCTTTACAACCACTTTCAAGAGAAGGCTACAGATAAAAATTAATGAATTCCCTTCAAAGCTGAATGGCGGTAACGATTAGGGAGAGAGAGAAAAAATAAACAGGGAGGGAGAAGGGGAAAAGAAGTAGAAAGGGAAAAAAACCCGAGCCGATAAGAAAATACATTCACACAACGTAACTAATGATTGTTTAAATTATCCGGAGCTTTCCTTGTGATCTGAGAGGATGGGGGAGGGAGCAGGGAGAGGGGGAGGAGGTGAAATGGTAAAGGGGAAGGGAGGGGAGGGGGGGGTGTAGGGAAAAAGGGGCGAGGAGGATGGGGGAGGACGGTGCTGGGGAAATGGGGTGAAGGAGGTGAGGGATAAGAGGGTACGGGAGGGGGGAAGGGGGAGGGCAGGTGAAGCCTTCGTCAATCCCCTCTCGAGTCGTGCCTCTTGGGTGCCGTCACGCCGGGGTCAAACAGCTGCTCTGAGCTAAAAGGCCCCAAACGCTTTTATTACCCAAGAAAATCCTGCGATCGCTTTGTTAGCCCCGAGTGAGGGAGGACCCACGTCTCCCCTCTGTCCTATACATCGAGCGTTCACCCGCCTACATGGAGAGGGCTATTTCTAGCACCAACTAGCTACGCATGTCGGCGGTCTTATCGGCGATCTTGTATAAACCTCCTACATTCCATAGACACGAACCGGCCGACGCACGTGGGGCGTAATCTACTCTCGCGGAATATTCCTAAAATGATCGGGGTTGCTATCTGATCTCGAGGGCGGCAACCGCACATGTTTACACGCACATACGTAGAGACATGCAAACACATACACGTGAACACACACAAAAAACGGACACACAATAAACTAATATCCCATTTTCTCCCAAATATTTCAGTTCCCGCGGGCCCCTTCAATGCCCGCACAGCTCCCAGCATCCGGCCACACACTAGTGAATGCCTTAATCAAACGCAGTATTGCAAGGCGCCGCCGCCCACGCCCTCGCGTCTCTTTCCTCCTCATTTCTCCCCTCCTCCCCTTCCTCCGTTCTCTCTTTTCTTCCCTGCTTTGCCCTCCCTCCTTACCCTTATTCCATTCTCCCCTTGCTTTTCTCCTTTAATCCCCCTCTCTCCCCTTCTTCACCTCTCATCTCTTCTCCCCTTCTCCACCTCTCATCTCTTCTCTTCTCCTCCTCCTCTCCTTTGGTTCTCCATCACTCTCACTCTGTCCTTCTCTCCTCGCCCCCACGCCCTCTCCTATTTCTCTCCCGCCGCCATCCCCAACGCCTCCTCCTCTCTATCAGCGTCTAATTGAAATTATGGCGGCGCAGGATCGTATAATTAAATGACGATATCAATAACTGGGAACGGAGGAGATAAGAAGGAAAGAAAAAAACAAGAGAAGAACAAGAACGAAGATGAGGAGGAGGAGGAGTAAGAGAAAAAGAAATAGGATAAAAAAAATAATAATTAGAAGAAATAGAAGAAGGAGAATCATATAAGAAGAAAGAGAAAAATGAAGCAGGAAGAGGAGGAGACGGAAATTACGTAGTGCACGGCAAAAAATACCACAGATGATTGGATAAACAACTTGAAAGTGTAGTTAACTGGAGTAATGAACAAGGAAGAATGTAAATATATATATATATATATATATATATATATATATATATATATATATATATATAAATGAAGAAGAGAAAAAATATGTACATACATACATACACACGCGAGCGCTATGTATATGCATGTGTGTGTATGTGCGTGTGTGTGTGTGTGTGTGTGTGTGTGTGTGTGTGTGTGTGTGTGTGTGTGTGTGTGTGTGTGTGTGTGTGTGTGTGTGTGTGTGTGTGTGTGTGTGTGTGTGTGTGTGTGTGTAAGCATGCATGTGTGCATATAAAAATTCAATTTAATTAACGCCAGCGAAACAACACGGGCGCACGGAGCGAGGAACAAACAGGAACCTGAGGCGAACCAAAAGGCGCGGATCAAGCAAGGAGTCGCCCCGGACAACACCCGCGCCCTGCCCCGACGCCCACAACGGCCATAGTAAAGAGTACTGCAAGAGGGGAGACGCCCGGAAGGACCCCCGGCACAATGGGAGCAGACCGGGGAGTGGGCTGCGCGGGGCGGGGCGCCAGGAATGCGATGAACGGCGTAAGGAAAGACAGAAGGACATTAAGGAAGTGCGCAGAGGATGTGAACAGATTCGAGAGCGCTTTTTTTTCTTGAGAACGTGTGTGTAAAGACCAGGCGTGTGGGCGCGAAATATGAATACGCATGAAACAGGAAGCTGAAGGGAGTAACAGGAGTACATTCGTTTTCTTAATCGGCTTAGCACCGGCACCCTAACTCCCCAGGTGGCTTAGAAACCAGTCCCGTGCTTCTATAATTATCCTTATAAATAATTTTCCACTATCCGCTTGAGATCTAGCCACTGGCAGGCGGCCAAAGAGAACTGGAACAAGGCTGAGCTCTACCCCGACGCGCCACAGGAAGAAGAGAAGGAGGGAGTGCGGTGTTGTGATACGCCGATGACAGTGAAACATGCGTGGCACTGCCGGCGTTGACGATGCTGCCCTGATGCCGAAACAGAGCGGAAGTGAAAGGCTGTTTGGGTGGCATTCTGGATGACATTATTTGGGGAAGGATTGCGCGAGCGAGACAAAGGTGCATTGTGTACGGTGATGGCGGCTTATCAACAATATTTTCTCACTCAAAAAGGCATAACAACGCCGTGAACGAGCGCCGAACAAAAGGCACGGGAAATACGATAGTAAATGAGAACGGAAAGTCGGGAGACGAAAGGTGGAAGGGTCAACAAAAGACTGACACGCAGCGTGGGTAAGGTAGATGAGTTCGCTACAACCTCCTGGCCTCCCAAACCTCATCACGCACGCTTCCCTTCGCAAATGAGAACAATATATCATCACACAGCTAATTAAAAGGGATGCTCATTATGCAATTCATTCCCTAACAGACTCTTCACTCCCACGCCGCCTGTTTCCCGAAGCCCGAAAGCAGCAGGACCGGCAGCGAGACGTGACCTTCGCGGGCCAGGCATCCGAGCGGCGGGAAAGAAGACAATGCGGGGGCGGCGGCGGCGGGGGGGCCGGGGGGCGACCGGGGGGAGGAAGGCAGTAAAAGAGACGGAAGGAAAGGGAAAGCGGGAGAGAAAGGGAGAGGACATCGCCGCAGCCACCAGCCACATCCTCCGGGGCGCAACAATGCAACGCTCGCCCGCAATTCCTGCCACGGCGGCGGAAGCTGACAACAAAACGCGCCAAGACTCTTCGCGATGAAATGTCACCGGGTCAAGTCAGCCTCACCGTCGCGACAACACAGTGCCAAGCCACTCTCATCAAGAAGGTTCAAGTTCCAATATCCACGACACTCAGACCTCAACCTTCCTGCTGCATTTGAAACTTCTGTTGAAAATAGCAGGAAATCATAGCGGGGGTGAAGAGAGGTGATAATATTACACACTAAAACACTGATGGTCGACTTTCACAGACATTCTAAAGGGTTTATGGTTCTTGCTCTCGACACAGATCCCGGTAATGAGGCTCCATCACAGAGAAAGATAACATGGCTTCTGACATATGAGGCCAACTTTTTATCATGATGTTGGTGTTTACACCGCTTATTAATGACCTAATACCTGTTATACACACAGCGGTAGTTGTAAGCGAAGTGTCGTTTTTTGCTCAAGACAATCAAGCCTTTTATGCATTCCATCATAAACGGGCGATGGTGTTCTTTGTTTTACCTGGGGAGTATCATCTCGGCCCTAATTGAACAATAAATGCACCGAAATCACGGTCGCTGAACCCCTGGCAAAACTAAAGCGCGGAGACGGCGGAAATGATATGCGAAAATCGGCCTTTTGCAACCGACCTCCGCGCGAGAGCGAAATCGTCGCCCGGCTCTCGATTTCTGTAACAGAACACGTGCTCGTAAAAACACCATAAAGACGACACGAAGGCACCATAACTCACCTATCAAAAACAATAAAATAAATGCTAATCCCGCTATAAAATCTACAGTACATATACATTACCCGCCGTCAGTGAAATACAATAACCAGACCTTGACAAAACAAAGCGAATAAAAAATTATATATTCTTAAAACCGCCCGTCTGCCACGTGCGGGCGGGCGAGCGGGCGGGCACAGGGCAGGGCAGGCATCAACCCAACCACAATTACCGCAGCGTTGACGGAGTGTGGGCGTGGAGGGCGCCAGCACCACCTGCTCCCGCCGAGGCTCTGAATCAGCGGCGCTCATCGCACCCAATATAAACATCGTACGCGCGCCGCATCCGCTCGTGTCTGGCTGATCCTTAACCATGACGAATTTGCCCCCTGACTTACGGCCGGGGATGACTTATGACTTACGGTGACGGGCGTGAGAGCAACCGGATTGATCCTGATGACTATAAGTAACTGATGGCGTCGATAATACTCTTGGCGTTGGAAATAAGATCGTGATGGTAATGGCGACGGGCGCGATCCGATATGAGGCGCTAAAAAGAGTACTAAAAGCCGTAGCAGTTGTATTTGTAAGAGTAGCATTAATCATGTTACTACTATTATTACAACGAATGATAATATTAGCTTCTAATTGAAATAAAGATGATGATGATAATAATGATAATAAAACTCAAAATAATACTAATAATGGATATACTACTAGTGATAATATTACAACTACTATCACTATAATGTAAAAGTCTATAAGCAATTCTCGAGCACCGGGCCGTCCCCAAGACGCCCCATTCATCTCGGGTCAAACGGCCATTAACCACCGGCCGTGAAGGAAGTCGAGTGGGCTGTTGCACGCGGTCAAGGCCACGGCCTCCTGGCAGGGACGTATCTCCGCAATAAAAGTATCCCGTAGGGTAACAAATGCTGCATTATGCATCAGATTCTCGGCGCCGAGCCACGTTATAGGCTGCATGTGCGCGCTCTTTGGGTGTTTGTCGTTTTTGTGCTGGGATTGATCACGTAGAGCTGTCTCCTGATCAAATGCTGTGCTAGGTCTCTTTCCCAGCGCTGCAACATATATCATACCACGGCTTGTATATATGCCTTTCATATGTATATCCACCTATTGTTGCCGGGTATATGCCCTGTCCTCTGTCGTTTTCCTTTGTGAACTGCTAGCACACGGATTACTCCACGAGTGCGCAGTCACCATGGAGTCAAATAATATGTCTACATGCCCTCACCTGATCTTCCCCTTCATGAACTCCTTTTTTCTATCTCAACTCCCACTCTCTTCCTCTCTCTCTTAACCACTTTTTTCACTCTCTTTACCTCTCACCTCGCCCCTCTCTCTCCATGCAACCACTTATCTATCTATCTATCTTTCTCATCCTCTTCCCCAGTTAGATAATGGACGCACCGTGGCGACAGCAAAGGTCGCAGCAGCCACAGCGAGACTCCCCGGCGCCGCCCGACGTGTACCATCTAGGCGTCTCCCTCCTGTGTCAACTCCAGCTTCCCTCCCAGCCCACCCCTTCCCTTCCCCCTCCCCCGTGACATCCACCACAAGCACCTCCCCGGCCTAACGCCATCCCGCTTTTATCCTCCCAGCCACATGTCGCCCGCAATCAGTATTCTGTGCCCGTGTGAGTCCCGACGCAGCCTCACTCGCCATCTGTCTTTCCTTACGTCACTTCGGCCGCAACCATGTGTAACTCTGCCCCATACCCTATTTACGAGCTACTGGGCTCAGTGCGTTACACGGAACACCTCGTCGTACCCGCTGCGCACCTGGCACTGTCCTCCGCGTCTACTCACACATGGCTCTTAGCCCGTAACTCTTCTGTGGACTTCAAGTCCTTTCACTTTTGATGGTAAAAGTTAACAGCGCTTTACATTAACAATGATAATACTGACACTGAGACTATTACTACCGTTGTTACCACTAATGACAATGCTACTAACAACAAACGTGTAAACAATTAACATCAATTACTGTTTATCATTTCCCATCTCGTTAGCACATCCTTGCAATGCCAGGCTGCATATCAACCGACTTCAAACCACAGATCCGCACCTGGATGAATAATTAGCCGCGATCACCCCCAGAGGGACACGCCGACGAAAACTCGAAGCGCGCCTCCGCTCACACCGAGACCCCGAACCAAGCAACAAATCAACGGCAGTCACGACCTCCGCGAGCGAGCGGGACGGGAGTGAAATATAGGGGAACAATTTGCCTCTCAGCGAGACAAATTATCTTCCACCCGTTTTGCATACAATGGCGGGCCTGGCACACAAACATGGCACGCTGGGATGTCGTGTGCCTGATAATAATGACGCGCCAATCTCGGGGGCCTGTCATGCGTGAAGGAGGGAAGAGGAAGGAAGAAGGGAAAAAGGGAAGGGAAGGAAGGAAGGAGGGAAGAAAGGAAAGACGGAAGGAAGAAGGAAGAAGGGAGGGAGGGAAGGAAGGAAGAAGGGCCCATTTCCGATTAAACTTGAGGAGCATAACGAAAAGTGTGTGGGGTCCGTATAAACGAATGAGTAAAAAGAGTTGAGTGAGAGAGTAGGACAGGCCGAGAAGAAGGAAGGGAGGCGGCACTCTTCAAAATCCAAGGTATATGGCAGGTGTGCGCCGGGAAACCTTCATGTTCTTCGCCTAACTTGGTCTTGGCGGCGGTCAAGGGTGAACAGAGGTATATGGGGGAAGGGCGTGGGGGGGGGGGGAGACTTCCCACGTTGCCACGTCATGTTGCTCATGAGCATGACAGTGACATTATATAATTCGCAATGGCGGCATCTGCTTATATGGTGACCACACACACAAATAACTTCGCAGCATGACATGTGAGTGGCACCTCCGGCCCCTTCACCCTCGCGCGTCCTGGTGGGTGGTCACAGTCCTCTCAACCTCCCCCCTCCTCCCACACACACACACAAATACGCACGCGCGCACACACACACACACACACGCACACATACACACACAAACACACACACACACACACACACAAACACACACACCAATCTCAAATAAAAACACATGGCACAAAAGAATCCGCAACAAACGCACACGCAGTAATAAAAATGTCGCTAAGCTCTTAAGATCCTTTGGATAAAGATTTTTTTTCTGAGAGCAGCCGCCAGCACGGGCCGAGCCCAGGGACAGCCACGTTGTCCAGGAAAGAAGACGAGGACGAATTAGAGGAAGGAAAAAAGTAATACGAGAGAGAGAGAGAGAGAAAGAGAGAGAGAGAGAGAGAGAGAGAGAGAGAGAGAGAGAGAGAGAGAGAGAGAGAGAGAGAGAGAGAGAGAGAGAGAGAGAAAGCGCGCCGAGACAAACAAAAAGAGCGAGCAGAGGAAAGGGAGACAAAGGGAGAGAGCCCCCTTAAGCCCCCAGTCGTTCGCCGGAGCCCTCGTTGTACGCGCGGACCGTAACCTCGCTCGTAACACCCGAGTTTTACCTGCAGTTATGACCTCTCGGTGTTTTGTCACTGAGCCCGTGAACCCGCACTTCCAAGGGGGAAAAACTTGGAAAACGTACAACGCTCTCACAAGGACTGATTATCTTTTATTCTTATTTCTTGTAGTTTATATATTTTCCGTTTCTACTCATCTTTTTCTTCTTTAAATCATTACAAATAAGTTAAGTAATCACGGTTAGTAGCATAGTCGCTATTGCTATTCAATACCGGAAAAATAACACATCACACGTTGCGGGTTTGTAAACACAAGAGCTATTATTCATCTCACCTTTCAGTACTTAAGCCCCTTTTCCACACACAACTGCCATGCTTGTGTGTCAGAACTGGGTCACGCACCGTGCCATCTCATCCCTCCTGCGAGTGCCACCACAAATCATGAGTGCCAAGCGTCACATACCCTCTCGGAGGCGTTACTCACGAGTCAGGCCTGATCCATGTATCACTCGCTGCCCTGAGTGAGTTGGTAGCCCACTTATCACAGCCCCGCCCCCTCCGAACCTAGGCCTATCTCGCTGGCGGTTTGTTGAAGCATGTCTAACTGGCAATCCGGCGGCAGGGCGGTTTTAGGGCACGCAGGCTGGGCCGCCTCTAGCGTTGAGTTCAAGCTGTGTTTCTTTCGTTTTCTATTTATACACTGAGCAATCCGTCGAGGAAGCATTCTGCGTATTTTAGAATAATAATCCTTACTGCCATATTATTTCCACTTTACTGCATGTCTCTCTCTCTCTCTCTCTTCTTCTCTCTACCTGTCTCTTACTCCCTCCTTGCCCCCCCCCTCTCTCTATCTCTATCCCTCTCTCTCTCTGCCCCTCCTCTTCTCTCTTCCGCGCCCTGGGTCCGCCATCAGCGTCTGGCCCTGAGGGTGTGGGCAGTGGCAGACGAGCGAGTGTCAGGCAAAACAAATATAATATCGCTGACAAAACGATCCCGCACCTGCTCTCCGTTTTCATATATCCAATTCATTATTCACATTTGGCCGCTCTACGAAGGCCGGGGATTTGTGGCAATATCCCTTCACGATCTATATTTTCTCAAACAAATCGGCAGACATTTCCAAAGACGGAAAACTGACAACCCTCGGGAGGAACGCAGGGAGGAAAAGATGGGGAATGCGGATGAGAGAGTGAAGGGGGAGACGGGAAAGGGTTGGGCATAGCAAAAGAAAAAAGAACACAAAGGAAGAAGAAAAAAAGAAAAGGAAGAACGAGGAGGAGAAGGGGAGGAAGGAAAAGAAGCAGAAGAAGAAACAGGAAAGGGAGAAACGTAAATCATTAGTATAAAACGAACAGAATATCGTGTATCTTCAAGAGAACACGAATTTTAAAAAAATCCACGTCAGCCAAACAAGATAAGAAAAAACAAGACAGAAAGAAAACAAATTCCCCTGCAAAGAAAACGATAAAAAATATCAGGCCGTCATAAGGTTTTGGTTTTGTCTGGATCATGAGTTACGAGCGAGATCCCAAGATTGTGGCTCCGAGTCAGTGCCAGGATGTCATCGTTTTTTATGATAATGTTTATGATAATGCTCGCCATTTACACCACATTACGGTTATCAGGCCAAAGCCCTTTTATCAGAGCATCAAAACCAGAGCAATAAAGTTCCAAAAACCGCCCAGGAGCATTCATATAATCCTATCTCTCTTCGCCGGCGCGCTCGTCAACGTCTGATGCATCGCTGCTTCTCCGTTTATATAAATACATAAACAAATAATGGAAGGGAGGGTAGATGCGCATTAGTGTGTACATACCCGTGCACACAAAGATACACACACAGACAAGCTATTTTTCGAAGCACGAAACTGACCCTAACAAGACAAATGCGAAAAAGTCGAATGCGCAAAGAACACAGTGCATGCCAACATTTGCACACACCTCAACTTCCACTTATGCGCACGTGAGCATAATGTCAAAATATTGAAAAATCTTTCCGAGATTTAAAATTCCCACCGAAACAAGCGTGAAATCGATCTCCACGCTCGGCTGTCGCCTTTTTGCATCAGCCACATCGCAGCCCGGATCAGCACGGGCGAAACGGCGCTCAAAGGAACCGACGCCGCTCGAACCTCAAAAACCCTTCGCATTAACAAGAAACTAAAGCGGCCGCGATCGCTCCTCTGCCGGGCTCTTTTCACGCCGGCTGAGCAGGACGAGGAAGGCGAACAAACGCCTTGCCAACACTTATCATAATTCGCTGCAAACCTCTTCATATTATCGTGTTTTTTCATCTCGCCGAGCAATTCTTAACGTTGGTTAAGTCAGCCGAAGTCACCTTAGAAGGATAGGAACCGCCTTAATATCATACCACTTGAGAGGCACGCCCTGCCCTTCCCCTGACATCACTTCCTTTAAAACACACAGGCACAAACAAACAAATTACACACACACATACACATGTAGACAAAACACACACACACACACACACCCGCACACACACATACACACACAGCTGTAGCTGGCACCCTGGCACCTGCCGCCTTGCAAATTGCACATGTCATTACCCATACATCTCCGTGTAGTTTATCCTCCGTCCTCGTCGAGGAATATGAACATATATTCAGCTGTTTACGAGGCAGCATAACTCACGCCGCCCTACTAAAAATAGCCAATCGGGAAGAAGGAAAAAAATATATGAAATGAGGTAACATTTAGAGGAGATAAAAAATGAGAAGTAAAAGTCAGGATATGCATATAATTTAGCATCAAAAAGGTCCGGAAACCGAAGATAAATCGCAAATATAATCTCACGAAAGCTCACATTAAACCCCATTAAGGATTAAAGAATACAGCTGCACTGAACCTTTTAATTCGCGAGCATATATCCCAGCCAGACGGCGAACCGAGGAAGACCCGCGTCCTCAAACAACCAAATACCCACCGGGAAAAGGCCGGGCGCGGTGGGCAGGATCCTCGCAACACACCGGTTCCACGGGGCACGGCGGACATACAGGGTAAATCCCACATGGGGTTAAGTCACTTATAAAGGGGTATTCGGGTCTTAAAAAACAGCTGTCCGTCTTACTTAACGTGTTCGAGTGAGCCATGACCGGTCTAACTCACGCAATTACAGCCTCTAGGGTCTCTGGGCAGAATGGTTATTTTCCAGCGGTAAGATCCTCTGAGTAGGAACCGAGGGAGGCCTAATCTCCTCCGAAGACATGAGAGGCCCAGGAGAAAAAAATGAATATCAGAATGCAGATCAAACTTTCCTTTATTTGTGGAACAGGATTTCCTCATGTCATGATGGGAAAAACAAAACCATTAAAAAGAAATATGGGGAAAATGAAGGATGAATATTTTGTAAAATCATCCCACAAACACACATACTCAGACCTTTCTGCATAACTACACAGACACACTCACACACACACACACATACATATACATACACTTACGATAAGAACATTTCGAAACCGCTTCCGACGTGAACCGATTCCAGCTAGAGGAATCGTGCACCAGTTAAAGGGCATACAATAACACGAACCAATTTGCATATAGATTCATGGGCACAGGTCCCATCCCTCGGCACCAAACTATATAATTAAGTCACCACCATGAGCGAGAGAATGAAAAGAGAACCATAAATAAACCTGCAATAAATGAATCTGTCATGAGGCCCCATTTCGCATTTCGAGCGCCGATGCCTATCGCTCCTCCTGGGCCAGCCGGCGACTTTTTGCTAGCTGGCCTGTTGAAGCATTTCGTCGGCCTGTGAAAGGGAAGCATTTTTCATGTCGGCGTATGGGCGTTTATGGGGATGTCTGGTAGAGTGAGCAGTAATTACGTAATGACCCTGTTATGGGGACTGGTCGGCGGATGGACGCCAGGGTCATCTGGTTCGGCCCCGGTTGGCTGGGGAGGCGCTGACCTGAGTTCATTCGAAGTTCTACAAGAAAACCATAATTTTCTCTTTTTATAATTGAAACTGATGATGTGAGAGATAATTAAATTGCTAATACTCCTAAATTTCCGATCCATCCCCAAACCACGCTCCTGTGCCTCATCTAACATTCAGCCACACCTCTTTTACCTTGAGAGTGAAGAAAAAAAAAACTCATTCATACCCTGCACTCCCCCTACGTCACTGCCACTTCAACCATCACCATACACCTACCAGCACATTTCACCTTCACTGTCCCTCACAATACCCCCCCCCCCCTCTCCAAGACATCAAGCTCCACACCTCCCATCACACTTCCGAGACTGCACATCTATCACCAGCTCTCATTTCACACTCCCTGAGTCCTGACGAGCAAAACGAATAAAGCAGTCTCTGCCAGAAACACACTCTCACTCGTTTACCCCTCCCCCTCTTCTTTCTTTTTACTTTTTTTTTCTCTCTCTCTACACCTTAAACACACACACACACACACACACACACACACACACACACACACCACGCCCGCACCCTCGTCAGGGAAGCAAAATGAAACGGGTCACCCACGCCCACAGCGCGAAGGCAATGTAGCTCCAAACATGCCCAACATGTTCCCCACGCCCTCGCCCTCGTCCTCTAGCACCGCCGCTGCCTCTCGGGTTTACTACGCATAACCTCCCGCCCACCACCACTCATCTTAGGCCATTCATCACGCCCACATCACCTGGGCCGAACGGGCGGGAGGCGAGGGCATATTTCTTCGTGCAATTATCAACGCCACATAAAACAATCCGCAAAAACAAACTGCAAACATTTAGCGTTGCCTCGATTCGCATTTGGGACGCCGAGGAGCGCCGGCCGGGGCGGGACGAGAAGGACGGGAAGCCACCCCGCCACGGCCTCCTTTTGGACTGCGGGAGATGCACAAGGAACCAGAGGAGGACGTCAGCATTTGGAGCGCGAAAGGACGGAGGGAATGACGAGAAATGCGTAGAACGGGATGTGACGGAGAAAGAGAGGAATGTGAGAAGTGTGGTACATGCCAATATGCAAGGGTTGGTCACATGAGTCAAAAATATTTTTTTTCCGATCGCATATTACACCGACAATTTCCCCCTCTTGCAAACATACACAAACACATTAATAAACATTCACAGACAAACTTGTGCACAAGTAAAAAGAACTAAAAAATAGACGTGCATGTCTGCCAAACAAGATACCTAAACACACATAAACTCACCCAACCCCTAATCACCGCTAAACGATCGCTGACAGGGAAAAACAACCATTAAATACAACGGGGCGGTACCAAAACAACAGGATTCCTTCTGCGACACATCCTGGTGGCGGCACAGAAGGCACTGGCACTCTCAAGCCTCGCGTTGGTGTCACTTTCCACGAAGGAAAAGGGGCACCACTTGAATTCCCTTTAACCCAATGCGCGACTGCAAGAAGCCAAAGCTCGTGTACCTTAACACAACACTTGGGGGTCTCCTGTCATCGGGGGATCGGATCACAAAACCAGACCAGAGGAAAGGAGGGAGGCGGAGAGGGCAAGAGAGAAGGGGAGGGGAGTGTGACTGGAGCGGAGGGAGAAAGAAGGGGGTAGGGTGTGAGGGAGAGGGAGAGGACGAGGGGAGGAGCAAGGAGAGGGGTGCCAGAGAATGGAGATGAGAGGGAGAGAGGGGGAGGAGGAGAGCGAGGAGAGCGAGGAGCGGGAGGGAAGGGGAGGAGGAGAGCGAGGAGAGGGAGAGAGTGGAGGAGGAGGAGAGCGAGGAGAGGGAGGGAGGGGGTTGGAGGAGAGCAAGGTGAGGAGAGGGAAAGAGCAAGGGGAGAAGAGAGACGGGTGAAGGTAGAAGAGATGAGTAAAGAGAAGAAAGACGAGAGAAATGATAATAGAAAAGAGGGGTAGGAGAGAGAGAGAGAGAGAGAGAGAGAGAGAGAGAGAGAGAGAGAGAGAGAGAGGGAGAGAGAGAGAGAAGGAGAGAGAGAGAGAGAGAGAGAGGGGGGGGGGGGGGGAGAGGGAGAGGGAGAGAGGAGAGAGGGAGGGAGAGAGAGAGAGAGAGAGAGAGAGAGGAGAGAGAGAGAGAGAGAGAGAGAGAGAGAGAGAGAGAGAGAGAGAGAGAGAGAGAGAGAGAGAGAGAGAGAGAGAGAGAGAGAGAGAGAGAGAGAGAGAGAGGGGGGGGGGGAGGTGAGATAGAAGAGCTGAAAGTGTGATACAGAAGGGAAGAGAGGGCGTAAAACAGAGGAGGGATGAAAAGCGAAGAGCAGAGAAAAGTGAGGGTCTCCATTCACCCAGAGGAAGGACAGTGGGGGAAGGAAAGGGAAAATGAGAAGGATGAAAAGGTGAATGAGGAGAAAGAAAAAGCAAGATAAAAGAAGAAATAACGAGGAGACGGAGGGACAAGATGAAAATAAAGAGGAGGAATAGAGAAAGGATAAAGAAGAGTATGAAGTATGCGGAGAGAAAGCTGATCAAGTTACCCCGGGCGGAGGTCCACGCCGGGTGTTCCCAGGCTCCTCCCGGTGTCCCTGCGCGGGGAACAGAACTGCCCCTTGTTATGGTTAACAAGCGACGCAAGAGGTCTCGGAGGACAACTCGCCGTGCATGCTGACAGGCGCTCGTGGGAACCTCTTAGTGAAGACGCCACGGTGGACATGCAGCTGACTGATAGACAAATATGTCTTCGCGGTATCACTCTTTACTCTCCCTCGACCTTGCTTTCTCTTCCATTCGCTTACTGAAACGTACATATATATATATATACTTACATATATCCATCCGTCCATATAAACAATTATACATGTACAACCATATACGTCATAGACACAAACACACGAAGTCGCAAGTGTACAGATTTACACTTTTTATCATAAATTTCCCTAAAGCGCACACACCACAACACCTAATCCTCATAAAAAATATATTCCGTACATCCCAGACAAGCGCATATTACACGCCGTCAGGACCAAATAAGCTCTTAAAAAACAAATAAAACTTCTGATTACTGATGTTTATGGGAGTCGTTAATCTAATGGCCGAGAAGACAACAGCCATCACAAAAAATCACCCAATAAAGAAGGAGAAAATACACGAAGAAAACGAAGAAAAAACAAAGCGCCAAAGAATGTCTAAAACCAAAACATTGTATACAAAGGCCGGGGGGTCGTTTGCGAGGGGGGGGGGGGGAGGGGAATGGGGGAGGGCTCACGTGGATAGCATTACAAGCAGCATGTGTGACTCTTGTGCTGCGATTTGCCGACGTCCCGCCAAGTGCAAGATGAATGCGACTTGTGCTTGCAATATGCAAATGAGCAAAATTACCAATCAAGAATAATCTAAATGATAATATCGTTCATGGGCTCTATTCAAGGCAATGGGGGAAAAACGTGCGTGTGCGTTCATGTACGAGTGTGAGTGTGTGTGAGAGAGAGAGAGAGAGAGAGAGAGAGAGAAAGAGAGAGAGAGAGAGAGAGAGAGAGAGAGAGAGAGAGAGAGAGAGAGAGAGAGAGAGAGAGAGAGAGAGAGAGAGAGAGAGAGAGAGAGAGAGAGAGAGAGTGTGTGTGTGTGTGTGTGTGTGTGTGTGTGTGTGTGTGTGTGTGTGTGTGTGTGTGTGTGTGTGTGTTTACTCGAGTCAGCGTGTAATCCAAGATGTCTAACCAGTCCATGAAAAAACAAAAACAAAACAAAAGCGGATTAAGAAAACATGTAGTTACAAGGCTGGTAATAAATAAAGCCCAAAAGCAAACAAGTAAATCATGAAGTCGAAGACAGGATACCAAAAAAATCGAAACCTGCCCACGCCTACCACTCCTTCGCGAGGTGGGAGAAGAGGGACAGAAGATACGGGGAGGGGGGAGGTGAGAGGGGAAGGGGAGAGTGGAAGAGAGGAGGGGGTGATGCGGGAATGAGAAAGGCGTAGAGGGGAAGGAGAAAGGCGAGAGGAGAAGGAGGAAAGGAAGAGGATAGTGTACTCCCCCCCCTCCGTCCAACCCCCGACCCCTCGTGCGTCCGGCGAAGCTCCACAAACGGCCCCGCTCCTGCCGCTCCCCTTTGATCCCGCGATCGAACTGGCCCTCCTACCGTAAGTGACCGACTCGACATGGCCCGACTGGGACTCGAGGCGTTGCTTGTCTTCGTTGTTAGGTGAAGCACTTATCGTCGCCGTCAGCGGGTGAGGTCTTGCGTTGTCTGTACTTTGTTCTTTGCGTC
>NC_091577.1:25325399-25330399 GCF_042767895.1 Penaeus vannamei | reverse complement strand
GAGGAGCATCTCGACGCGGCTGATGGCACACCGATACCGAGACAAGAGCAAACAAAAGCCATGGGAGGGGCCCGTGTTCCCTCCCCTCCCGCCCCTCGACCACCGCCGCCGCGCCGCCGCGCTCCCACACTCCCATGCCATTTATTGACGCCATAAATCACCACACTCGAGACTGCATTAGGGACTTGCGGTCCAGAAACAACAAACATCCCCTTCAACCGCCCCTACGTCACCCGTCCACCGCCTCCTAAGCTTCATTAACGAGCAAAAGGGATAAGAATTAACGAAATAAATCGTATCTACATTGCCCCCTTATCAGTGACACCCCAAATAACTTAACTGTTATCACAAGCTCGTTTAGTCAGGCGACCAATCAGATTAATGAGTGACGTTGCGAGAGGGCCACGAGGCTCCGCCCACCCCTGAATGGCCCCGTAATGACGCGCCGGGCGACAACACACCTAAACCTGATCGGTTCCGAGTCTTATCGGGCGGGGGGACGGGAGGGGCGGGGGGCGGAGCCGATGGAGTCCGTGCTGACGGCCTCTTCATTCTCGCCTACACGGACTCTGCATTCTATGGGGCGAGATTCTGGCCAGGGGCGAGCCGTCGGAAACTTGAATATTCTCTGCATTGGTATTACACTACACGACCGGAAGATACCCACGGAAACCTCACATCATATGCCCTCACCGTCACCGCAGCCTCAGAGAGTCATGATAATTAAAATTCCTCTTCATAAAAAGACAAGGCTTTCTTCCTAATGAAAGGGACCAACCTTTTTCTGCTCACTCCGCTAACAAAAACTCGCCCGTTAGAAGATAACAGAGAGATAATCATAAAAACGGGACAAATCATCGACAAGACGAGGGCGGGCCTGGTCTTTCAGCTCTTTAATCAGGAAATGCGAAAGTGTCCTGCTGAAGGCGTCGACCGTCCGCTTCGGCTCCATGGCATCCTCGCGAAGCCGAAACTCAGCTGATATCAGTGTAGTTTGTCTCGTCTTTGATCTGTACACACTTTTAATTATATCAATACTTATAAGCAGTTATACGATAATTCTGTCTCTCTCTCTATCTCTCTGTATATATATATATATATATATATATATATATATATATATATATATATATATATATATATATATATATATATATATATATATACATGTGTGTGTGTGAGTGCTCGTGTGTGTGTAATAAATGTGCAAGGCGTATGCGTTTGTGTATTAATATGTACACAATGCACACCTACACATGTGTACATACAAGATGTTCCTGGAGCAGCATAAAGGGCTAATCTCGCTCGCGCATCAGACGTATGGGGCGGCGGCGGCGCCATCGCCTGCCGTCGACTTACTCGAGAAGGCGAGGGGGTCATACCTGCAACACTGACTTTGCAACATCACGGCAGGGTCGTCCCCACTGCCCCTTCCTCAAGTTAAGGCGGGGCTGCATAATACAGAACTGGAAAATGACAAGAAAGAGGGAGGATGTGGAAGGCTCTGCAGAGTCATCTCCCGAGCCCTAATAAAGGGTTTGGCCGAATGGACTTGGTTAACGAAACAGCCCCCGCCAAGGGAAATATAATGGGGCTGCAACATATTGCATAGCGCCAAATTAGTACTCGGACGGTCCTCTGCGCAATCTAAACGTCGGCGAATGTTTCAACACAAATGAGACGCTTGTTAGAGCACACTCCGCACCGCCAGCAACGCTGCGAGGTCTGCTAAAGAACCGTTTACACAACGCTTTACCCCCCATGGGCTTTGCCCCCCCCCCCATGAAAACCTTTACTTTACCCCCCTCCCTTGCACACCCATGCAGTAACCCCCACTGGCCACCCATGCTTTACTCCTCGCATCTGAACCCATGCTTTGACCCCTAGCGTTCACCCACGCTTAACCTCCCCTTGTACACCCATACTTCACCCCTTCCCCCTGTGTAAGCCGTGCTCTACCCTGGGTTAAAGACACGAAAGCAGCGCCTCCAGGGGCTCCCTCCCGCTCACCCGCTGACCGACGTCGTGTAGACAGGGCGCTGTGGCGAAAGACTGGCTGTGTAAGCCCCCGTAAGCACACTCTTACGATTCGCAATGCAAAACAGGGCGAAGATGTTAAAAAAAGAAAAAAAAATCACTTTATTGGGACGATCCGCGGCCTCGGGGTGGAGCGGCGTGTTAACATGGTGTAGGCGAATAAAGACGATCTCGGGCACGAGTTAAGGTGAAGCTGTGGTGCGTTACGGCGCAGCTGATAGGGTCTGAGATTATAGATGGTGCTAAAGGGTGTGTGTGTGGGGGGAGGGGATGTGTGTGTGTGTGTGTGTGTGTGTGTGTGTGTGTGTGTGTGTGTGTGTGTGTGTGTGTGTGTGTGTGTGTGTGTGTGTGTGTGTGTGTGTGTGTGTGTGTGTGTGTGTGTGTGTGTGTGTGTGTGTGTGTGTGTGTGCGTGCGTGCGTGCGCGCGCGCGTTCATATACGTGCGTTTAGGTGAACATTCAACCCTAAAGAAACGCTGACATCACTCCGACACGAAGCACCAGCCTTAGCAGCACGAAAACCCTCCCTCGCGGCAGTGGGAGTTTTCCGGCGACGTCGTCAGCGGTTGTCGTCCAGGACTAAAGAGCTATAAAGCGAAAGAACAAAAGAAAAACGCAGGTAAATGAGTGCTTAGTGTCCGTGATAGCATCAGTACTCTCGAGAACACGAGAGAAATCCAGGTAAGTATAGATACGCCGCGTAAGTGGCGCTTCAGAGTTCCCTAATACTGACACCTGATGGGGCTCGGACCAGCGCCACAGTGTGAAAATTTCTGGTGAACAATAACTTGACTGCGACGAATTCATTGCAGCGACAGTCATGCAAGACAAGGCCCGGGGAGACTCGCAGCTCGTAGGACCCTGGCCCGTGGAAGTTTACGGCAGACGGGTTGAATCTGCTAAAGATACTACCAGAAAAACTTGCTGTAAAGATACTGGACGCGTGTGGCATGTCGCTGTAAACAAGGGTAAATTTTACTTGATACTCAATCTTTATAAAGACTTGATTCTTTTTTGGCTGAACTGAAAGACTGGTTCTCTGCATATGAGAGGGGTATCCTGTATTGGTTATGCACTTAGGATGCATACAACATTACTTAAAAAGCGGTTGCATTTCTTATGAAAATTTAAAATGAAATACTTCTTGCTGCAGAAATACTATAAATTGCAAAAAATAATCATCAGTTCGGCTAATGCGCTACATTGCCAGGAACAACCAAAACGTCACAATATCGAAGGCTTTTCACCGTCGGCAAGCCGAGAGGAACGAAGCGCACGCCCAAATATCAGTAAGTAAACAAGCGCCCCTTGCCCTTCGCCGTCACCCAAGGGAGGCAGGCGGCCGTGGCAGTGGGCGGCGGGGGCGGGTCACGCGCGGAACCTTTACCCTAATCCTAATGGATCCTTTTTCTCGCACTGTAGCATCCTTCGTATCCCCGGGCACGACACACGAACGGCTGAAACAATGCCCAGCACGTGATCACCAACAGCCGCCATCATTCCCGAATGAAACACCGACCGCAGTTCTGATCCCGCCATTTTTATCGCTCCACAACAACCCTTTAACACAAGCATCTCGTAAACTTTACAGTCCCTGAATAAAAATAAATCTACCGAGTTTCCTTTGTCAGATCTCGGGAGCGATTCTTGTGAGGCCTCCCCCCTCCCCCTCCTCCCCTCCACCTTTGCGGCGCCATGTTTCGCCGTGGTCATCCTTGCACAAATCAGATGTCCCGATAAACCTATTAACTTTTTTATGTCTCAAATAGGTAGAAATCTTAAAGGATTTTTTTTTTCATCGTTTTTTATGATTTCATGGCGAAAGCGTTATCGGAAATTCGGATCAGACGTCGTCCCATTTACGCGCCCTAACGATATAGATATCATCGAGGCAATTAATTTTTGTTGGCCCGATCCTCCTTTCCCCGCGACGTTCCTGTTCGTGCGCGGGGCTGAAGCTGTGGTCGAACCGCAGGCCACGTCCAAGAATGGGGGGCGGGGGGGAGGGGAAGCTGTGTCGTGGCACACGGGCCGCACATTACGTGGGTTAAATCGCCCTCAGATTTTCTGGATTAACTTCATCATGCGCCGCCCTTTTATTTTCCAGCATCTGGTAACCGACATCGCGGCCGAGGTGTTGCCATCGCGTAGGTCAAGGATCGAAGTCAAGATGAAAGGGCAAGTATAACGCATTTTCTTTAGGCTCGCTTTTAGTGATCTTAGATGAACAATAAGGACAAAGATAAGTCCTCACAAACACGCCTTTAGATTTGATAAGTATCCGATAGTAATGAGACATGATTCCATTAGTCCCATCATTTTCACCGGCAATTTTCAGGTAAAAAGAGTCGGGATTTTAAACCAACGAACCACGACTACAAACGCGCCTTTGTGGCCGCATCATACTGCCCCACACATGTTCCAGCAACTTTATATCTCCCGCGATAATCATGGTACTTAATTTCGAGTTACTGCATGACTTTGAAAGAATTATTAACCGGCGCAACCTTCCATGAGCTTGGGTCCTGCTTGGGATCGCACACTGCTTAACACAGTTGTTCAGCTCCCGCGCCGCAGCCGATCATAACGAGTCTAATAACATGTTGCGACGGGTTTATCCTTCAAAACAACATGACAAAAAATAACAGCACCGCAATTTTGCAAGCAAACAAGGGATCAGAAGCCCCCAGGGGAACAATGGTCGATAATTACTGAGATGGCATTAAAATCACTGCGCTGTAACTCAAAAACCTGATTGTACAGGCAATAAACTTTCCTTTTCATGGCTTGGAATCCTGTAATGACTGTTATAATATAGGTTTAAAAATATCGATTGACCCTAAGTTACTGGACTCAAATGTATGAAGCAACCCGCCGCTGCTACCTTTAGCTACTGATTGCCTTTCTGCCTGTATGTCTGCCTGTGTGTGTGTGTGTGTGTTTCAGCCTATGTGTTATGAAGCA
>NC_091577.1:25312899-25320399 GCF_042767895.1 Penaeus vannamei | reverse complement strand
TATCAAACAGCTGTTTCGGTGTTCCTGCCACCGCTATGACGGGGAAAGTCTTCACAATCAGAAACAGAACGATGGGAAAACAGGCCGAGCCAAGCACAAGATCAAAAGATCTCCCCGAGCCACCGAGAAGACGTTAGACCGAGCCTCCAACTTTCTTCTTGGGATATGATAGCCCTATCTTAAAATCATCCATCATGATTCCTTCCATCGCGGCCGAGCAGATGACAACAGATCCCTCGTGAGTCATCTGGGGAGCTCGCCCCGGTCTTCCCTTGGACGTCCTGGCCTCAGATCGCGCAACAAATTATAAAGTGAAAAGGGATAGTTTATCGCGGTGATGGATATGGTGAAGCCTCGCCCCCTGCTTAATGAGGAGGGGACTCGCTCAGTATGCGACATTTACGGACTGTCAATCTGGCGTTGATTTTTCATGTCGGGCGCTTTAATGGTACAACTGCTCGACCATTTGTTTTCGGGTTCACTCTAATATCATTTTCGATGCGCGTTCACTTGGTTCCACGTACGCGTTTCCAGTTGGTTGCCTGACTAGGAGCTTTGGTGATTGATGTTATCCTATAATAACTCGTGGTTATCAACTTGCGGAGAGGGAGTGGGCGTGACCTTGTCCCCGCCCACGTCGGCGCCCGTGACACCTACACTGCGTAGTGTCGCCGACCACAGCCTTGAATTCGACCTATTTCTCCTCTGCGAATTCCATAGTCCTATTTCGAAAAGGAGTTATGACAGCCATTTGCATATATGAACAAAGCGGTAATGCAAAACAAGCAAATAAAAGAAAGGCAAAAGTAGAAAAAAACATATATATTATTAATATCGTCCATTACTTGTAACTCTATGAAGCACATTTTTTACAACAGAAAATTAAGCAAATTTCGAAAAAAATGTTTACAAAGAGAGAATGTCTCTAGGCGATCACAAACGCTCCGCCTTCCCCTTTCCCATCCGTGTCCGCGGCCGGCTCTCCGGCGTCCGCAGACAGCTGACGGATGTCCGAGATCGAAGGCCCGAGATAGAGCGGCCATCCACGTCGGGCGTCCGGTGCAGATCGCGGCTTGATGGATGGGCCGGAGATAAAGGATCCGGGGCAGCGGGGAGAAGAGAGAGCGATACCGCGGGATGCAGAGAATGCCGGCGGGGCCCTTTGAGAGAGCGCAATGCCTACTATCGAAAAGATAACGGATATGAAAGAAGCGAAAAGAAAACAGTTTACCCGATAACGGAAACCCCGGATTATGTCCCTCTCATCAGCCGGGGCATCGATGGCCGCCGCCAAGAACAACAGCCGCCTGCATGCGCCATCAGCGTCGCTATCTCCATCATTACCGCTAATCCGGCTCTCTCTCCGGACAAAATACCGCCGCCCACAACGACTTCACTTACACGGAACGACGTCATAAAATCGCGAAAATTTCCTAGCTTCGTAGACAGGCAATGCCCTTGACAGGCCTGACGTAGACCGCACGATATTTCTACTATTCATTTAGAGGGCTCTCTTTCAAAGGCGCTTTTAGGGGAAAGGAAAAAAAAGTTTGCAGGGGGAATACCCACCATGCCAGGTGAGTCTCGTTTTCACCTAAACAGCTAGAAATGCTAAGGGGTAACTGCGTTATTATTGCCGGCAGTTTCCCCTGGGTCATCTCCCTGGCCACTGGTGGTTACGGCGGGGAGGGGGGGAGGGGGAGAAGATCCCCAACTAAGGTGTCATCGATTCCCTGGCCGACGTGAGCGCGGACCTGCCAATAGCGTCTCTTAAAGTCTGCGTATTAGAAGCTATTAGGCTTCAGCTAACAACTCTGTCGGCATATCACTGTATCCACAACTTACAGCCTTATCGTTTTCACATTCTAAGGGGAGCGAGCGGATCGCTGCCTGGCGAGGGGAGCGCGACGGCCAATAACCGGTGGACAGACGCGCCGACGACTATTTACGACGAGACAATGACAAACAAACTAGCCATGATGGCGGCACCGCGTCGAGATAACTCCACACCTTGGAAATTATGATTCGGGGAAAACCTCATTTTGCGACGAAGTATAGGGTTATGACTTAGGCACCACACTTTTAGGGAACCGCAGGTTTTTGCCTTTACCTCACTGTGTGCTGACGATACGTTACTCTAACACCACATTAGACAAACGGCAAATAATAGACGAGGCCACATTTTGCCCGCGCCGAATCCTACGTTCCTCCTAACTACACTTCCGGGGCCTCCGCCAACGCCCACGTCACGTCAATCACCATCTCGGATTCTTCAAAGGCCTTAGGATGAAACTGAAGGTGAAAACCAGACGTCTAAAAATATGTTGCAGAAGTGTCTACTGACGACAGGTGTGGTTAAATCGGAGTATGATACACTTGCGCCCATGATTTACATTTATTCG
This sequence comes from Penaeus vannamei, assembly GCF_042767895.1. Classification (NCBI taxonomy): domain Eukaryota; kingdom Metazoa; phylum Arthropoda; class Malacostraca; order Decapoda; family Penaeidae; genus Penaeus; species Penaeus vannamei. Next base: position 25,317,997 of record NC_091577.1, on the reverse strand, counting down.
ACACTCTATACGCCAGCACTATGAAAAACAACATTTACAAAGTGATGATTGTGGCAGCAGTCTGGATAACACCGCCAATGAGATAGCCCGACCTTGTCTCATTAGATAGCAAACGAGATGACTCATAAGCTACAGGGGCAACCTTTATACTTCAAGACCTGTTTTGATGTCATCTTTAAGCATTATTATATCATAAGCTTCACTTATCGATGCTAGCTAGATATTAATAAACTATTTATATACCACACAATCTAGGCTCTCCCAAGGCTTTTGTAGGAATCGCTACCTTAGAGTCTCAGTTGGAAACGTGTTGCTACTTTTCCTTTGTACATATCAGGAGATGTGTCATGACCTCGTCTGGGCGCTCCCGGGAACCAAGCGAGGCGTCGGAGCTCTCGCAAAGTCACTTTCACAGAACCTGTCTCGAGCGGAATTCGCAAAACGGGATGTGCAGAGAACCCTCCGTTACTCTGAATTTTGAAGGAAAGCTAGACATAAGAAATGATAAAACCATGAAGAAAAATTATATTTCCCAAGACACAACACACGGCGTAATTTAAGCAAGCAAAAATGGCCCTACAGCGACAAACGGCCACCTCAGTGGAAGGCGAGACAAGCAAGTTTCTGGTGTTGCAAGTTGCACATCAGAACCAGGAGTACATGTGCCTCGCCTGCCAAAGTGCATGCGGCTATCCCTTCACCATCTCCCTCCTTACACGCAATGCAATGTGCTAATGTTCAAATTATGACAAGTATTCGCTCTCCACAGTGGCGAAGATTAAATATATTACTGCTTCCAAGAGGGTATGTTTCAAGCACGATCAATGATGGTATGTTTCAAGCACGATCAATGATTGAATGAAACATGCCTGGTTTTATGTATATATATATATATATATATATATATATATATATATATATATATATATATATACATGTATGTATATGTATGTATGTATGTATTTATATATATATGTATATGTATATGTATGTGTATATGCATTCATATATATATATGTGTGTGTGTGTGTGTGTGTGTGTGTGTGTGTGTGTGTGTGTGTGTGTGTGTGTGTGTGTGTGTGTGTGTGTGTGTGTGAGAGGTGCGAGGGAGAGATAACTTGGTAAACAGACAGTCTGACAGTCAGACAGGTAGATAGGTATGGAAGGAGGAAAAAAAAGAAGAGAGGAAGAGCGAGAGGAAGAGGGTGAAATAGAGGGAGAGGGAGGGAGGGAGGTAGATATATAGATAAATATACAGAGAGAAAGGGGAAGGGGGAGGAGAGGGAGGGAAGGGGGAGGAGTGGGAGGGAAGTGGGAGGAGTGGAGGAGGGGGAGAGAGAGGGAGAGAGGAAGGGAGAGAGAGAGAGAGGAAGAGAGAGAGAGAGGAAGTGAGAGAGAGAGAGAGAGAGAGAGAGAGAGAGAGAGAGAGAGAGAGAGAGAGAGAGAGAGAGAGAGAGAGAGAGAGAGAGAGAGAGAGAGAGAGAGAGAACGAGGAAGTGAATGCGGGCGATCCGACTATCGCCATCGCCGCCAACCACCGGATATGACATCAACAAGGCGATAAGACCCCACTCCCGCGACGCCCACAGGCACCCGACCTTTACTGCGATCCCTGCTGATCGACTGCAATAAAACGGGGCGAAGTTCCCTACTTTTTTGCAAGGTCTGGCCTATTGTATTCAATGAAATGGAACTCTGCATAATTCACATGATTCTCTCCTCTCCCCTTTTTCTCTAGCAGATTTCTCGGATAACAGCGAAAGGCAGAATGGAAGGGAAAGGGAAGGAAGCGGACAGGAAGAAGGAAGGAAAAACACGAGTCCTCAAAGGTCAGCCTCCCGGTGTTCTCGTGGCGCTCCAAGGACCAGGTCAGAGCTCGCGTGCAACTCAGCCGGCCAGTGAGCGTGGAGCGTGCATGTGCGAATCATGCTCGCTGCCTCTCGCCTTTCTCCCATGCGCTCGCCGACAGGTGGGTCGCTCGCATCCCCTGAATCCCAGCGTCTCCCGGTCCTCTCATCAAAATCGTATTAAGTCTCCGCCAAGACCGTTATGCTCTCCAAAATATGCGAGGAGGGTGACGGGGAGTGGAGGGGGGAGGTCGTAACGGGGCGCTGGTCGTTATCTCCGGCCATCACACGCTGCTGGGGTCGACTCTTTCCAACCTGAAGCTGTATCTTCTCGCGGCCAATAAAGGAAGTGGGCGAAAGGACCGAGGAGCATCAGATAATCAGGGCCTAATGAGAGGAACAATCAAGCAATCTTCCATAAGGCGTTGAAATCTTCCCTCTATACTTAGAGTTCACTGAATGCAGAAACTCCTTCCTCCCAAGCCACCTGATACCACCTGCCACCACCACCTCCATCAACAGCCCCGGCGCGCGTCCACGCTGCGTCCGCCCGGGAAACTCATCACATATCCCGTTGCACTGGCGGCGCCGGGATCTGCGTCGCGGATCACCCCAAAGGCCAGACGATGGTGATACAGGCCGCTATTTGAAACCTCCACTCTTATAAATACCTTGAGTCTCCTTTCTCGCTTAGCCTCCCTCCTCTCTGCTATGGCAATTATCATAATTCCCTTCCATTCATTGGGATGACAAATACACAAGAAGGCCTCAGCTCCCCCACTATCGCGCGTGACACCATGCGGCGGGGCAGGGCGGAGCAGCCAATTAAAAGCACATTACGGGGACTTATGGCATGGCAGGGAATTCGTAATGGCCTCCCGTTACGTCGCGGCCCCTTTCATTGTGCGGGAGGCATTTGGGGCGACGGCGCGGGGAGGGGCGCGGAGGGTCGCAGAAATTACAGAGGTAATGCTGGTGGCAGTGAAGATAGCAACCAAGATGAAGAGTTTGTTTGGTGCTCGGCGTGTTGGATATCAAAGTACTAAACGGTTTAGTCCCTAGACGCTTTTTTTTATCCTTCTCAAGTCAGACATCTATCAGCTGTGACAACATGAATCCCACGCTAAGTGGAGAGAAGTGATTTAGAACATAATGGGCCGGGCAATCCCATGGATACTCCAATCTCAGGACCAAAAAAGGTCGTAAATATGCCTCGTCGACACGCGATACAAAAGAGGAGCAATCTTTTCCTCGACAGAGTGGGGCCTTTTACAGCCAACGCGGCCATCACTGGCACTGCAGCCGCCATCCCCGTGCCTATAACCAGCCGACCCACCAATTACCTCCCAGCTGGCAATGCAGGCGAGCCCAACGCTGGACGCCCCTTTCGCCCGGTGATAAGCACACACAGTCCTTCCATCCCCTTCACCTACAACTACAGACAACTACTCGCACGGCCCACGCGCCTCCGCAGCCCTCGTAATATCCATATACATACTGCTAAGAGGTCGTTTATCTCTGGGATTACGGGTACAAATGTTCCTCACTTGGCTCCCCATCCTTTAGCCTGCCAATATCTTCTGGCATCCACCCTCTGCCGGAGCGGCGTCCTGCAGAGCCGCGAGGCTGCGCCGCCACCCACACGCGAAAGGCGCCCGCGACACGTCCCCTGTCTTCATTAATCAAACAAGCACCACCGCGCCGCCACGCCCTCGTCCTCGCCGTCCTTATTCTCTTCCTCAATCCCAAGTTATCTGAGCGAATGCTAATTGCTCGGAAGGATCTTAATTATGCGCTGCCTCCCCCTGTTCGGCGGCGCTGCAGGTCCCGTCGAGTGCGCCACACGCACCCCCCCCGCTCCTCTCTTCTACTGATCACACTCGGTAACACTCAGATGCTACAACGCCGTGTACTACAAATTGCGACACATCATCTGGCTCGTAAATCTGATTATGATTTGCATACTGGCCTCTGCGGTTTCTTTATTCGTCCTTAAATTTCGAGAATCCAGACGACATCTGAGGTCGCTCATAAGAGTCCAAGGGCGGGCCGGCATTACACCGAGCCCCGCCCACGGAATTTAAATAATTATTCAATAAGATGTCATCACAGGATCCCAGCGATAGACCGAAGAGGGTTCCTTTGGCACTTTGGGTGGCGTTACCTATCAAGGCCAGAGATCCTTTTCATAAATCAGAAGCCACCCCTTATCGGAGAGGGAATAGGGCTCAGGGTTCCTTATCTCGCGCTTTTCACTTCACCATCGCTGGACATTTATCATCCACTGTTATGCTGTCACCTAACAACACTCTGAATCAGCTCACAACGGCGCAACTCCTTAGCATTTGCCCCCCGCGAAGCAGCCGACAGGGAGCCCCTCGCTGCCCTGCCTAGCATTCAGCGCACACGGCCGCAACACCACTCAATTTCGAACCCATCAACCCTTCCATCGTGGGGAATTATTCACTCCTCCGTCGACGTTTTATGTCTCTCTGTGGCTGCATCTGCATCTTCGGTTCCCCCTTTCCCAGACGCCCACCCACTCCTATTCTTTATCTTCGCCCACCCCCTCCGGTTCTTTATCACCCATCCCCGCCTGTTCTTTGTCACCTATCCCCTCCTGTTCTGTTCTTTGTCACCTATCCCCTCCTGTTCTGTTCTTTATCGCCCATCCTCTCCTGTTTTTTGTCGCCTATCCCCCCTGTTCTTTGTCACCCATTTCTTCATCGCATCCCCTTCTGTTCTTTATAGTAATCCTCTTTGTCTTGTTTCTCTTTGCTCCGTTCGCAAACGTTCATCTACTCTTGTTTATCATCCTGTGCCTCATCGCGTGTCACGCCGAGGAGCGTGCAAAGAAGGATGGAGAGAACGGAGATAGAGACGCTGGGTTTGAGCTGGAGGGCAGGGGAGTGGGTGCGGGTTGGAGTGTGGGGCACGGGAGGGGTTGGGGGTTGGAGTGGAGGGCACGGAAGGGATGAATGGTAAGTCATATGTCTCACTCTTCTATCTGATTTATGTGTACTGTAATAACCTTTTCCAATAAGCACCACCCCACCCTGCCCCCTCTACACTCCCCATATATCCTCTTGTGGACACATCCTAGGTTGACCCTTCCTCCCATAAGTTTTAACAGACACCTGCTTAAATTACAGGTGGATACTCCAGGCGCAACTTGGCCGAGCAGAATCTCCAGCAACAGATAAGAAGGAAAACAAGAGCGGGGTACGCAGAGCCAGTGCCCCAGAAGAGTC
>NC_091577.1:25287899-25302899 GCF_042767895.1 Penaeus vannamei | reverse complement strand
TCATTCCTGATATTTTTGTCTGAAATGTGATTTTATGAAAAAAAATAATATTTAAACATTCTTGGGAGGGAGAGGGGAGGGAGGGGGGGGGAAGAGAGAGAGAGAGAGAGAGAGAGAGAGAGAGAGAGAGAGAGAGAGAGAGAGAGAGAGAGAGAGAGAGAGAGAGAGAGAGAGAGAGAGAGAGAGAGAGAGAGAGAGAGAGAGAGAGAGAGAGAGAGAGAAAAATGCTGACAAAGGTGCGTGCTACGGCGGGGACCCAAAAACATCAACATGTCGAAACTGAAACCACGAGGGCGCACTTCCTTACATTAACTTCTTTCTCAAATAAATGAGATATTCGCAATTAAGTCATCTGACGACCTTGATTGCTTCCCTTTCCACGACAGCAAAACCCCCATGTCTGCATCCCATCCAAGCCGTGAAGGTCAGAGAGAACAACTGATGACGGCAATTATCTATGCCATCTTAGCATATGCCCAAATGCCGATGCTTGGTACTGTGAAGAGTCTCTTTTGCGCCACGACAGCGCCGTTATCTCAGAAATTCCAATTTTTAGTGTCGTGATTGGTGACGTCCGAGAAAGACGCACAAGTAGCATCATTTCTTATCCTCGCTCGGCATAACGCATCGAAAGAAAGCATCGCCAGAGGTTGCATAACGACCTTGGCTGTTGAAACCGTGTAAATATATAACAGAGGCGTTTCTGATCGCGAGACACAAGACGTGAACAAGCTACTTGTTCTTCGGTTGATACGACCTCCACAAGAACCCCATTTGTTGCGACAACCTCATTACAAACCGCCATTTATCCACACTGCGCACGTACAGGTCCTTGCTTGCTGCGTGGATAATGCGCCATTAACCTCTGAACTACTGCACTTACAACGGACCCTTCGTGAAACGGTACTGTTCGTTTCCTGTTTCCAAAGCACCGTTATTGTCATTTCTGGCATTTCCCAAAGATTATGATAAATGGTGACAAATGATTACTGAATCATCACAAACTAATCCCAATTTTCTTCAAAGGTTCCACCTTCAAGTATGACTTCACCACTTTCTCATCTCTCGCACTATTATCAGAGTGGCTTCAGATATTCCATTCATCGCGTACCCGATGAACGCCAACACAAAACACGTCGTAGTCACTATCTAAACAAATACACAAATCCTTTGCGCGATGAGTCAGTGAGGCAACAAACACAGCTCGCGATTTTCCTCTCTGATCCACCAGTCGCTCATACAGTAAACCGAGGCCTGTCTACGATCATCTCCGCATCCAAGACGGCATCACTTATAATCCTAAAACCATCTTGAAAGTCGTTACGTAGTTATCAGGAATGCCAGGCGGGCTATAAGGAACTGACAGCAACGGCCCTCCTGCCCTGCCTCGAGGGTGGCCGCGACAAGGATGAGGGCAGTCGAAGGAGGCGCTGGGGAGGCCTGGGAGGATGAGGGTGATTATTCAATTAAGAATCCCTGTCATGTGGGGGAAGGTCTATGGGCTACGAAAGTCAATTACGATTTGATGCTTAGTGATAGCAGATAAAACGTATATGACCTACGAAGAAATGACCAAAGTCAGGAGTAATAGCCAAAAATATCAGCACTCACAGAACCACTAACATGAACTCAAGCATAGACTTTTGTAGCTGTTATCACGAGGTTTGCGATCTTAAAACAAAGAAACCCGGATGAGAAAGGAAAATAGCCCCGCTAATCTGAAGGAACAACAGGAAGTCAGAGGGCAAGTTTAAGACAGACGATAAGCATGACGCAAGTCTTATTCCAGAACACAAGAGACTTATACACTGTGTGGTGTTCAGGCCCGTTTCGATTATTTATTCCATGAATTATTTATATACATTCCTCATCCTCGAAGCAACACATTCTAGTAATACGCCTCATCACCGATTGGAGAATCTTGTATAAAAGCTTTGTTACAACAACTCTACTCTCTGTCTCTGTCTGTCTGTCGGTCTGTTTCTCTCTCTCTCTCTCTCCATTTATTCTCGTTTTCCTATTCCCATCTTTCATTTTCTCCTCTTGTCATGCCACTCAGTCGATCAAAAGAGCTGGAAACAAGATACGTTCGGTTGATTACTCCAGCAGCCTTTTTTCCCGACGGCCCCTTCGCCCGACAGGGTAGAAGTCGAGTGTAGAGACTAAGCATAAACACCGCCAACACCCCCATAAACACCATAAACCACCCCGGCACAACATCACCCACATAACACGCCCATCACCGCCTTGTGACGTCACCTCCCCGTCATCGCAGACTCACGCGGGTTCACAAACACTCCTGTCACGGTCGTTGTCGTCGCCGTTTGTTTGGCTCAGAGCACCTACGTCAGGAGACCAGGGTTCGTTGGCGCACTGCCCCCCCCCCTTCCCCTCCCGAGCCCGTAGACAATATCAAAGGGAATGCATCTACGCTTAATGGGACAGGCTTTACAAAGGGACCCCCTTCTTGAACGGCTGCGAACGAGATACGATCTGGCGGCGCGGCGACGAAAGGCATAACGGCGACACATACACGCGTTTAGCTGACAGGACTCTCGACGACTTGTCACGGGAATAAAGTAAATGTCAAACTGTCCGCGAAGTCTTTTCTGTGACTGGGAGAAGAGTACGCAGCAAAGAGACTTCTTGGGTAGTTCAGAGATGCCAGGAGATACAGAAGCATAAACACACATAACTTTGAACTTGACATGTATATACTGGTAAGATATTTAAGCGCCCAGTTGGATGCCAGGTCGCAGCTCATTTGTGACACATGGATTGCACAAAAATAGAGACGGATCTTAAAACAAGAATGAGAATATGAGGCAAAACCGCTTACGCTTCCCCCTAGAATGGAAAACACACATGGCACTTCTGCTCCACACACTCAAAACATATTAAACTCAAGTTAGCCCGCGGCCAAAAGAGGCGCTGGCACTCCTCTCCACATCCATCCGTCGCCTTCTGACATGCGTGTAACTGCTTTGGACAATCTGCACTCAGCCTTACTAAATAAGACTTTATCTCCACGTGATAATTTCCTCCTGCACAGCACAAGCACATAAAATACTGATAATGCCGCCCCTCACGCCCATGGAGGAAGGCTCTCGGGCCTACGCCTCCGCCCGTCACTTCTCAGCTTTACGACACATCAAACACAGCATAAATGTCAAACCGTCAAATGCCTCGATCTAAATCATGCAAAAGCAACCTAAGATGGAACTGAAGGTTAAATATACCAGGAAAACACATATGTGCAAAAACAGCCATATGCATCGATTTATTGAATATGCATACACATGAGCGCGCGCACAAACATGCAAGCACGCACGCACGCACGCACGCACACACGCACACACACACAGACACACACATACACACACACACACACACAGACACAGACACAGACACACACACACAGACACAGACACACACACAAACACAAACACACACACACACAAACACAAACACACACGCAACCAGACACACACACACATAGATGCAAAGATCGCATTTCCCCGCACATCTTGCCCTTCAACTTCGCAACAAAACCCCCTTCTTGGCCAGTGAGACTTTCTCCTCAAAACCATACAACAGCTACTTGGGGGACGCGGCATGTCAAGGCCCGTGTCTCCCCCGCGTACAAAAGGCGAGCTATTTACCCTTCGCCTCAATAATGCTACGAGTGTCTCAGGCAATCCCTCCCTTTCATCTCCCTGCCCGTCGCCCTCCCACGATTTTCTTTCTTTCGTCCTCGCCACATTTCAAGTCTTTTCTCCTATTGTGTACATTTTTTTTTCATTTTTTGTCATTCTTCATTTCATTTGACTCCAGTCTCTTTTTCACTTTTATTTATTTATTTATTTATTTATTTTTAATCTTTCTGAGCTATCTTTTTATTACTAATTAGATCTGCAGTTTTCTCCTTTCATCTTCGTCTTTTTTTTTAATCATCTAATCTTCCATCTACTTCCCTCCTCCTATCCTCTCGCCTCCCTTCTCTTCATTTTTCTTTCACCCTTCCCTCCCTTCGTTCCTTCTTCTCTCCCCTTCTGAATCCGCCCTTACATTCATTTTCCTCCCCCACTTTCTCTCCTCTCCTCTCGCCTCCCTTCCCTTTTCTTCCTCTCTCGTTTTACCCTCCTCCCCCCTTCCTCATCTTCGTCCTCCTCCTCCTCCTTACCCCCCTTCTGAAATTCCCTTTGTGCCTCGAATTTATGGACATTAACCGCGTCATTCCTTCCACTTCGCTAATTTAATTTTCTGGCTGCGTGTAGTTCAAGTCAGCCTCGATGGCTTTCCTCTCGCTCCCTCGCTCTCCCCGCTCATGCTGCCTCACGTTCAATGGGATTCATTTTAATTGTAAATAGTTCATTTCCCCTTCTGACTCCCCTGAGTTATGTCACGATTTAAACTTAAGGGACAGGTTGTGTCGACACTCTAGTTTCCCATTCCTTCACCTCTCTTTCTTCTTTTTATGCGCCTTGTTTATTATCCTATCGCCTTGAAGGCAACTGCTACCGCATAGCCATAGCCGCTCCACAATCAACATGGATTTCTATTCCTATGACACTTCCAAAATTCCAACATGGTAACAAAACAAGTAATGATAATGAATATATGAATAAAGTCGTTAATAAAAAAAAAATTACAACCAAAGAAACGATTAAAATTCCGCTTCCCAGAGACACCGTTCATTTCATACTTTCATTAACGCTCCAAGGCCGGGCCACGCATGCTGAAGGGCACCATGAAGCTATGTTCAATGAATCATGCACAAATCTAGGCACTACCGATTGCTTAAAGCGAAGGCGGTGGGCAGGGAGTGGTGATGCGAGTGGTAGTTTTTGGTGGGGTAGTTGTGTGCGCGAATGTGTTTATGGGCGCGCGCGCGTGTCCATGTGCGTGTTTTTTTTTTTTTTTTTTTTTTTTTTGGGGGGGGGGGGGGGGGGCGAGAAAATAACAGGTCTCCTCAAGTGCAAAAATTCTATTCTATGAAGACTGTTTCAAGTACTCTTATTATATTACATATACATATTGTTCAAAACTGTGATATATCTTATAAATCATGTATTGCATATTCTCCTCATACTCATTATATCGTTTCTGCAAAATGCGTCTTGCATTTTAATTTGAAAGTAATGCAATATGTAGACCGCGCTTTGTCCATTAATACAATGTTTTCCTTTATACATGCTTAAAGCTATCTTTTATTTCTGTCATTGCAGTATAAAAATGCAATAGCATAAAATCATTTAAGTTCACATTTCCGCATGGCTCCAAGACCTGACTGAGCGCCCGACCACACAAACCGCCCCCGTACTCGTGGGCGCGCCTTTGTGAATGAGAAACAGTGACAAACAGAACACCTCAAACCTCAATTATGACCTCCGCCCCCTAATCTCCATTAATCAGTCCGCGGCGCGCCATGACAAGACATGGGCGGGTCCTGGTAACAACCCGGCAGCAGAGCCCTCGCATAACTCTCTCTTCCTGCCCTTCACTTCCTCCAGCCCTGCAACTAAAGCAACAACCGAGCTGCAGTTGCACCCCCTTCGCCCCCTCCGCTTTCTGTCCACACACAGGCGTTGCACAAGTCACCACAGCTTACGGAAGTTAACGCTATACAAGGCTATCAGCGTGAATATATTTGCAGTAGACAAAGGGTAATAAAACAATACTATGTTAGTGACACAAACAATATGAATGATCGTAAAAGACAAGAAAAAATGACTAAAAGACGAAACATTCATTCACAGATTCCGGAGAAATCGTGCAATCGGTCACCTACACAAAGGAGGAAGGCTCATACATTACCATTCATACATGAAAGCAAACAGTAAAGAAATAAACCTCGACCAGATTTTATGCTTCTAATGTTATGTATTCATCTATCAATATTTACTGTCATTATTATCTCTTTTGAGACATAAAATGTTTCTTCGCTGCAAAAAAGAACGCCCGTGATTCATAGATCAAGTATGGGTGTGCATGAGGGAGGGCGAGAGGAGGAGGGGAGGGAAGACGGGAGGAGGAGGAGGGGGTGAGGGGCGTTGGCCGGGCTTACCCTGAACAAGTGAATTCCATGCTTGACGCCCTGGGCCTAAAAACAAGGGTTGCAGGCTATCCAGATCACCGCCCATTCATAAATATATATCTAAAATGAATCACCTTCCATTTACATACAAATAGTCGAATTAACATAATCTTTCATTAAATCAAACACGCACGCATTTACATGTGACATTCCGAACAAGTGCTCTTCCCGCCTGTCACACAAAACACCTAAACGCAGATACACCCACATCCACACACTAAAAACAACAACAAAACAACGACATAAAAACTCAGCACCCACACCTCGAAAACAAAAACAAAAACAAGGAGAGAATGGCAGCGAACCCTGCCTTCCTCGTGGCCGTGCTCGCAGCCCTGACATAAGGACGTCCTCTGCCAACCTGACAGCGCCAGTCCGTCAGCCTGAAGGGGACACTCACGCATCAATATGCCTCTCACACGCAGCTAAAGGTAGAAGCGAGCGCGGGTGCAAACAAGTGTCAGGAGGATTGCATTCTCGGCGCTTGTGTTGCTTGCTTGTTCGCTTGCTGCGTGCGTGCGTCCGTCCGTGTGTGTGTGTGTGCGCGCGCGCGCGAGTGAGTGTGTCTTAGCACATGTGGCTGAACCCAGCTGACGTAAGTTATGTACAACTTTAAGCTTCAAGTGCGCAAGGCTAAGTACCAGTCCGAAGAATGTGCGAATGCCACGTATGCAAGTAGCAGACGCGGGTGTGCGGATCATAAAACAGGCATCCGTATCAAGCCAGGAATTATGCTCCGCAAATCCCCCGCCCGAATATAAACACCACGAGATTTAGGAACGAATTAATGAATACCAAGGCAGCGTCTTCGCGACAGCCGGGCGCACATCCTTTGCGGCGGCTCTCGATTTCCGACAGGTCATAATAAGCTTCTTCCTTGTAATCCTGTACCTACTGGATGTAATCCTCCATGTAATCATGCACCTTCTGTCTCAAATTAATGGCACAGGTGATGAGTGTGGTTCAGAAATTCACCTGAGAAGGTTGCACTCGAAGGCGCTCAACTCTAGGACGCAGCGAGGACAAGGTGAACATATTGCAGGTGTGGGTCGCCACCTGTCAAGGCGGGTCCAGATCCGGGCCTTGGAGCATCATTCGACGGGGGTGGGGATGGGGGGAGGCGTTAAAGAAGGGGGAGGCGGAGGTGGGTGAGGAGGAGAAGAGGAGGGGAATGGAGGGGGAGGGGGCGATGGAAGAGGAGGAGGAAGAGGAGAGCAGGGAAGAGGGGGGGAAGGGGAAGGGGAGGGGAGGGCAGCGGGCGGGCGGGCAAGTTGCCAACGCAAACCTTTCCGGGGCAGGTGTTTTCCTTGTAGGTGTTACTACACCTCTTACTGTTCCGCCACTGGCAAACCATCTTCAGCTCTGCTTAAAAACTTGCAAGCATCAGTTCGAACACAGTATTAGAGAAGGTCTGTAGAAACAAACACTTAGTGGGAATCGAGAGTAGGGTGGTGGTGACGGGAAGGGGAGAGGTGGATAAGCGGGAGGGGAGGTTAGGGGCCTCTTTTCCCTCCAGGGCGAGCGGGGTGGGGAGGGGAGGGGGCGGGGAGGCTGGGCCGTGGCGTCAGCATGGCGGCGAGGCCCTAGGTAGCTTATCAAGATACCGCTGCCCTCATCTTGACCACCGAGCCTATTTTGCAAGTTGCAGGCCTTAAGAAATACCACTGCATAAATAATTTCGCTATAAAATAAATCTTGAGAGAAAGAAAGAGGAAAGCTGTTCTCCCGCAAGGACACCGACATAACCTGACCCTTAGCCCTCCCCACCCTCGCCCACGCCCGCGCGCAGCCATCCCCGCGAAGAGACTGAGGGCTCTGTGGTCGAGCACGCCGCTGCACGAGACTGCACTCGTACTTGTGAAAACAAACGAACACAAAGGAAATACATTAACTTCGGTGATAAGGACAGGAGATAAGAAAACGAGGAATGAGCTATTTTGGCCCAAGCAACGCCAAGGAACGGCCTGGCATACAGTCTGCTAATCACCATAATAATTAGTTCAATCATTCACCCAACTTGACAAGATAATGACAAAGCGAAAACACATGCAAAGGATGAAGATTAGGAATGAAGAAGAAATTAAGAAGGGCAAAGCAATTAAACTAATGCAAAGAAGAAGCAAATACCTAAACAAACATCAGCGAAACGCAAACAACAACAATAAACGAGACGAAAACGTATTAAACCCGAGATATCATCTCCGACCCAGCACACTACACCCACCCCGACGCATAACCACAGAGCCCGGCGATCCGTCTCGGAGAAAATAAAAAGTCTCTTCAGAGAAAAGAGTAAGCGCGGGATAAACAGCGCCGGCGGAGGGAAACGTCATCGCCAGATCAACACTCCCACGGGCGTGAGGGCTCCGTGGGCGTGAAGGCTGCTGATCACGCATCCTCTTCCGACGGATCCTCGCCCCTCGCGCCTCCTCTCCGGACAGGTCCTCGTCTTATCTCCTGCCGCGATCTTTCGCCTTCTACACTTCGTCATCTCGTGGTAGGTTCTCGCCGCAGGTTTCGACTTCCATTCCCCAATATCTCACTTGTCCTCTTCCTTCCTCTCACACGGGTCGGGGTATTGAACCCTTACGTCCATTTATTACGATTTGCATTTGCCTTCTCCTGACACGCACAGACTCACCTTCCCCATTCTCGCTTCATCATTCATCCTCTCTCGCACTTCCCTCCCTTTCGCGGTCGGTTCTTTCACCTCGCCTTCTTGAACGGCTCTTGGTTCGTGTTACCTGCAGAGCTCTCATCGTGTTTCATCTCCGACTTGTTTCTCGGGAGGCTTCAAAGAGTGGCGGCAACCACAGCAACAATGGTGGCTGTGGCAATAGCAGAAGCAGTACTAGTTGTAGCGGTAATATATAGCCGTAGTAATAGACACAGCAGTAGCAGTGGTGGTATCAGTAGTAGAAGTAGTAGCATGAGTTATATAGAAATATATAATGTCATGGAAAGAATAAAATAGGATGATCTCATGTACAACAGCTTTATAGGCTGCCCCAAGGTCAACGTTCAAGGTCACCTGTTGCACACGGTACCATACACACTACGCTCAACATATGAGCCAAATAAACCCCTTGCTTAAGAAAAATAAATCGTAGAATTAAACGCTTTGCAGAAAAGAGCATATCAGTCTGATACTGATATTTAAGTGAAGCATAGGTTTGTATACACACACGCCCACACGGTCTCTCCCGACATCAGAATTAAAGTAGAAGAGATAAAGTCGAAGACGTAAAAGGTGAGGAGACGAGGAGAGTCTGGGAGTGGGTGAGGCAAGCAAGGCGAAGAAGAGAGGAGGAATGAGAGGGATAAGGAGCGAGGCGCGATAGGCCTACTTACCCAAAATTCGAGGTCGATGGTGACGGTCTCGCACGTGCCGTTCTCCCTCACGACGGAGGTGGGCGTGAGGTAGCGCAACATGGTGTCCCCGCGCATGGCAGCGCTTAGGCGTCCCGCCCACGAGGCTAGCCCTCCGGGACAATCGCTCGCGTCGTCAAGAAGCGTGGGCGGGGGATCTCCCTGGGGCGTCCATGCTGCACTTGCCTCCCCCGTGGCTCAACCCCACCAAGTCCTTGCTCGACGGTGCCACACTACACGTCACTCGGGCGTGCCAGCTGAGCTAGCTGTGCCATCCTTGCCTCGCGTGTCCTGAGTGGTCCTCGCTTCCTTTCTAGACCATGGTCTGGCCACACCATGCGAGGGCCGCACACTGCCGATAGCTTTTTTGTTCCAAGTCTTTTTATAACAGCGACTTTTGCTATTACGACCGGGTTATTTTACATGGCATTTCTAGGTCACAACTCAAATACATTTCATCTACTATTTTCTCTGTCTATTATACCTGCGAGGTCGAAAAACAATAAAAAAACGCTCCATGATAATGTTTTATTACCATTTCAAATGAAGGTTCCCAGTTAAAAACACAAACAAGGTCAGATCTTCGATACTCCAGCATCTACATTGCGCCGAGGGAGAAAAAACGTGTCATGTTTACACAAATCCGTCAGGGCGATGTTCGCTGAGCATGAAGGGATTTTCATATCGCAGAACGACCTCTGGTATTTTATTTATTTATTTATTTTTTTTTTTTGAAAAGCAAGCCAAATGAATGTCTCACTCCCCAAATATAAATAAACTGCTTGATTCCTTAGAAAACTTGATTCCTTAGAAAATAAGTAGACGCAAGATAAGATCCGGCGGCCACACACTATCCCCTGGGAGCCCAGTCATCATAAAGGGAAATATTTCACTATCCAGCTCCCAAAACAGTCACAAACACACATACATACACCTATGTACGCCGAACCATGCCATGACTGACACAGCGTGAACAGCAACGTGCATATGCAGGGCGCAAGAGGTGGCCGCGGTGATGCCAGCACATAAACCAGTCTGAGTGGTCTGGGACCGAGTGCCATGACGGTAACCGGGTTATAAGGTTGCAGCAATACAGTGTACACGCCTCCGCGGTCCACTTGAACACTGTGATTCTGTATGGCTGCTTCCCATAATCATACAGTATCATTTTTCTAAACAATGTTTGCGCAAGGCATTCTCGACCCAATCCTCTCATATTTACCATGCCACATTGCCCATCCGCAGTCTCCCCTTTCCTCACAATGCACGCTCAAAATACTGGGATTAAAAATAAAGACAACCCAGTACGTACACCGGCAGCATCCTCGCTCTACTGCTCTTAATGGACAAAGGCAAACCAAAGCGCCCTACAGAAGGCGTCCGAGGAGCATCAAACGCCGGGTGACAACGCTGAGCTGAGGATCAAAGCTCGAAATAATCCCTCCACGATCCCTGCAAAGTGCCATAGCGACTAGACGCGTGAAAAGGTAAGATTGGGACACCAAACGACAGGGAGCGAGCCGTGTTGCCCAACGCTTACGCAACACCCCACATACAGGTTGTGACAAACATCCCTTGCTTATTAAAAACGAACACGTTAAAGTAAACAAGGCTACCTTTACCCTCCTCCTTTGCCACGCCCATATCACCTACATCAGTGGTTCCCAACCTTTTTCATTCTGTGGCCCGGACCAATATGCACCCGTTCAGTGTCTGCCATCTTTTCAGATTCAGTTATTACTAGTTATGAATGGTATAATGGTGTCAATATCTATAAGACAAAAACATTTTATGGAAAGATTAGACTTTATTGATATGTGATAGATAATTATATTTAAGTACTATAGGTGAGATAAAACTGTCAATTTTTCATATTGCTCCAAGGCTCCGTGGCCCCACTGGGGGCCATGACCCCAGATTAGGAACCCCTGTCCTAGATTTTAAAGTCTATGAGGAACATGAATGTCACATAGCCGTAGAGAATAATAACGAAGTGCCGCAGGTGCGTCGCCAGGTAAACACATTCAAATTCACGTGAGAGGTTAATACATCACATATTGAAAGCCTCTTAACCTATTATGGCAACGAGAGTGTGTGCTGTACGCATGGAGAACTAGATGAATGAGCGGCACCAATGACACAACGATAGGAGGATACATAAGATCACGTACAAGAAGAAAAACCTAGCTTAACAGCCTCAAGCACTGGGGGATCACATTCCGAGCCTTGTCGGACATCCAGATGATATGCGGATTAATGTTATTCAAGAATACATTAAGCAAAAGAAGTAGTGTTCATCCTACCTGCTCAGTTATTTCTAACATCCCACATACATGCTTATACTTGCGGTACAGAAAAGGCAAAACTCCCTCCAAACCTATATTTTAGTAACTATCAGCAGAACCCAAGGAAGTGCTTAACCCACAGTCCGCCTAAGACAAAACCGCCGCATACCGGAGTCGCCGCATCCACAGTGTACATCATATCTGTCTGTGCATTTCGGTGCGCGTGTGTCTGCGAGTGTTTTGCGGCGCATCGCACGACCACGTGTGTAACAAACACTTGTTGTGAGGAAGTCGCGTCCCAGGCAGACCCTCGCCTGGCGCCTCACGTCCCCCACCGGAAGTTCTGTGTTATTCGTTCCACAAAAACACTTTGCTCTCACGATACTCTCTGCGAATACCTCAGTACTGCAAATGCATTCACAGAATATCATCAAGTTGCAATAAAAGGGATTACAAATGCAGTTAGATTTACAAAGTATCTCGTTCCGAGCGACTCCCAATTTAGCCAAAAAATTGACTAAATCAACTGGCAAGCGAAACTCCCGGCGCGAAAGCAAGCACTTGGAAGGAGTTTTATTCGGAGTAAATTCTTAGCTGTAACCTTCCCCTCCCCTTCCCCCGTCCCTCTCTCGCCCTGGCTGTAAATATAGTGTGAGAGACGAGGGGATCGAAAACCAAACGCTTAAGAGGGAAAATTTATTTTAGGATTCCTTCGAGGATAATATCTTCACTTGCTCGAGACTTTGCCTGCGTGACATCTAATTACTTGAGCAATTTGTCTGTTGGCGGCGACGTTGATTATGATCTCCGGCGAGGGGGGAGGGGGGGGGATCGCTGGGGTGCTTCGTCTGAACAGTCTCTCTCCTTTCTTGATGGTGACTTTGAGAAGAGTTTATCTTCATACCTCTGCTCGCACGTGACGCCTTAACTCTGCCGATTCACAGCCACTCTTCACAAATATACACCTAAATCAAACCCACATCCAATCATAACTAAACACACACGCGCGCGCGCACACACACACACACACACACACACACGAAGGATCATTATACTTCAATCCACCACCACTTCCGGCGAGGTACAACATTCGCCCTGGGCTCAACTATCACAAATAAATAAGAAAGAAAGAAAGAAAAAAAGAGAGAGAAAGAAGGAGAGACGGGGGGAAATCAGCCAAAGACTGTAAGGTCGAGCCACTTTCCTCATCCAAGAGGGCAGACAAGGAAAAATATCGCTTCTGAGGAAAGGGGACCCTCCTTTCCCGGGAAGATTTGCGCTTGCGTAATCGAGGGAAAGGCAGCGTGCGGTCGTGACACTGGACCTCCGCCACAACCACGGGCCTCGCCGCTCAGGCTGTCCCGCTCGCCACAAGCACCGCGCCCGCTCACGCCCTCGACGCCGATTCACTTCCACTTCCCTTCCACTCATCATTAGAGGAACTGTTTTTATGCAATGCTCAGCGAGGGATTCATTCGGCGCTGCGTGGGAATGACACATGGTTCAGCTCATAAAGTTTTACAAGGGCAGTGAAAACGGGATGAGGATGTGTAAAGCAGCAGTGTGTGTGGGGTGGGGTGGGGTGGGGGGTGCGTACGTGTGTGAGTAACTAGGATATTTAAAATGAATACATATTTATGAACGACTGTACGTATATGCACCACGCACTGCACCAGCCTATCTCCCCGCTAGCTAGCCCTCGCCCACTCCATCCGCGGGGCAGCTCTTGTATCTAAATAACACTTCAGGCACTCCCGTTCCGACGACGCCCACTCAGCCCCACCATCCATCACGCCTTACGCCACGATCATCGCGCTCGGTGCTCACCCACTAAACTCTTTCGCCCGGCCACACCTTGCCTTGGGAGCGAAAAGCAAACAAAAACCGTCCCCTTTCGATGACCTGAACCAATTTAGGGTGGTAATTCTAAGACCAAAATTATATGGTTGAATAACAACTCATACGGCAAATTCCACCTACCAATTTTCTAATGCAGCTTTGGCAAAGGAAAAGTACTGCCAATTAGGGAATCAAATGGAAAAGAAACGCTATAGTACTGAAAGGAGAGGAACTTTCGCATGTGCAAATCTCATGATAAACAAGACAGGACAAAAGGATCAAGTTAAAACCACAACAACAGTTAAGATGCCAAGAAACACAAAAAGGGACACTCGAAAGCGAAAAAGTCCCGACAGAGCCGCGCCCGCTGAACCCGACACGACACAAGCCCCCTGACTCAGCCGTGCAAACACAGAATTCAACATCTAAGGCAACAAGATCAACCCGGGCGCCATAGCAGCCGTAAAAAGTCGCCAGAATCACGCTAGATGTTTGTCTCGTGAAACAGGACACCGAATTCCGTCGACGGCCGTAAAAGCGGCTGTAGACCTGCTGTCCCGAGAGGCGGCCGGCGACTATGGGTGAGGACTCGGCCGCCGGTGCAAACACTTGTACCCTTAGTGGCCGTCGCTCTGCTTGTATTTTGATGCAATGCGTATGTTATTAGTATTACTTGCATTTCTTCTTGATACCATAAAAGTCATACGTAAGTGTCTGTCATGTCACAGTTGAAGAGGGGGGAAAGGAGGGGGATAGGAGAGGATGGAGGGAAGGAGTGAGACATGATGAAAGACAAGAAGGGAGAGGAATGGATGAGCTAAAATCGTAAAGGAATGAAAAGGCGAGAGGGAAGAGGAGCTAGAGGCGTAATCGGATATGCAAGGTCGACCGTAGACGGAGAAATTAAATAAACGAAGACATTGCAAAAGTTAAAAAGAGGTGACAGAAGCGTTACATGACACAGGAAACTGAAGAACAGGGTCTGAGCCCCAGACGTAAAAGAGGAAAGGAAAACAGAATCGGACAAATTCTAAATCCAACTTCACGGCCGAAAAAAACACTCGCATGTTACTTCATTTTTTTAATCATACGACGTTTCCATGACGCAGAAAAAAGACGCTGTTCTTGGCTCCGCCGCCTTTTTAACAATAGCTTCAGCGTCCCGAGCCTTGAAAAAGACTTTCATGCACAACAGCATGATTACAATATCAGAGCAAAAGCAAATTACACGGCCCATTTTTGTGTGCATGACACAATCTCCAGTGAGGTCGCCAGGCGGGCAAAGTACACGCTTTCAGACAGTCTGCTGTGTTTGTTGTTTTGTGTTTTGACGTTCCTCCATGGCACTGCGGAAGAGGAAGCCGGTTGTCGCATCAAAACCAGTCTGCTGTCGAAATGAGCTGTTTGTCT